>NC_055958.1:39385259-39645259 GCF_018492685.1 Alosa sapidissima | reverse complement strand
AGGGACAGCTGGGGCTCGAGAATGCCCCCTTGATCAAAGTGAGGAATGAAAGAAAAAGTTTGAGAACCACTGATCTAGTTTGTTAACTACCACAGTCACGAGTTGGGTAGCGATAGTCTGTCATTTTTAAAAAAATGGGTCCCCAGAAAAAAAAAAATACACTGGCCTAGAGTATTGTGTGTGTTTGTGTGTGTGTGTGTGTGTGTGTGTGTGTGTGCACCATCCATGCGCGTGTGTGTGTGTGTGTGTGTGTGTGTGTGTGTGTGTGTGTGCGCGCGCACGTGTGTGGGTTGGCCTAGCGTAATTGAATAAGTGAGAGAGGAGAGAGAAACATGCAGAGGGAGAAACAGACAGAGAGAGAGAGACAGAGACCAAGAGAGAGAGAGAGAGAGAGACCAAGAGAGAGAGAGAGAGAAAGAGACCAAGAGAGAGAGAGAGAGAGAGAGAGAGAGAGAGAGATGTGTTTGTGTGCGTGTTAGGAACAGACAATATCATCAGCTGTCTACAGTGCAAGTGCCATGAAAACTGTTTTGTAATTGTGTGTGTGTTTTGAGTTAACTAAGCATTTACAGTTCCCCACATAAAACACACAGCTCCATCTCTGCTGTTTCAGGTCAGTCTCGTAGGAGCAGCCCAGCACACCACAATTACACATCAGAGTGCATACAAATGGCCTCTACTACACACACACACACACAAACACACACATACGGGAAAGCAGGCACAGACACATGCGTGTGCATAAAATGCAGAAACATGCGTGTGCATAACACACACACACACACACACACACACACACGTGAAAGCAGGCACAGAAAAAAACGTTTAGAAATAGTGTTCTGGATATAGATACCATTCCATCTCATACAGCACACTGATTCCCCACACGCCACACACCCCTCCCCTCTTTGCACTGGCCACTCCCGCCATTTGGGATTGTGTGTGTGTGTGTGTGTAACAGGCCACTCCCGCCATTTGGCAGGCCACACACACACTGGTGTTGCCAATTCTTGTACTAGCGCAAGTGGATAACACCAGGCAAACGCGAGCGTTACTATCAGGCAAACGCGAGTGGTTATTTTTGCCATAATTGAGCAGCCTTAATGCTCGCACACACCGCTTTCCAATACAGGCCCTAATCCTATCTTCCCAATACAGGCCCTAATCCTAGCTTCCCAATACAGGCCCTAATCCTAGCTTTCTAATCCAGGCCCTAACCCCTAGCTTCCCAATACAGGCCCTAATCCTATCTTTCTAATCCAGGCCCTAACCCCTTGCTTCCCAATACAGGCCCTAATCCTATCTTTCTAATCCAGGCCCTAACCCCTAGCTTTCCAATACAGGCCCTAACCCCTAACTTTCCAATACAGGCCCTAATCCTAGCTTTCTAATACAGGCTCTGACCCTAGCTTTCTATCCAGACACCCACTGATCCTTGACAGAGTGGACTCTGATGAAAACACAGAAGTGTGGAAACGTTGGTCGATTGTTATGCACCATAATCAAATCTAATTGAAAGCCATCTCTGTGTGTGCTGCGGTGATCCCCTGACCCCTGACAGACCACCAGACACAAATCAGCACTCCACTCCTGCTTTCAACTGGGAGTTTTTCTAGATGTGCTGGACAGGTGTAACGGCTCCATCTCTACCTGGCGCTATGGGCAGGTGTAACGGCTCCATCTCCACCTGGTGCTAGTCACCTGGTCAAGTGTAAGTGCTCCATCTCCACCTGGTGCTAGTCACCTGGACAGGTGTAGCGGCTCCATCTCCACCTGGCGCTAGTGAGCTGGCCTGATGGTGGGCTCTCTATTGTGCAGCTCGGCTGACTGAGCTCAGATTGAATAGAGGCGTCAGGCTGCAGTACGCACCAGTGCCTGCAGGGGACGGAGCCTTCAGCTCCCTTCAGTCTGCCCAGGAGCTGCTGATCCATTGGCATGCACTGCCCCCTACTGCTGGACAGCACTACTGCAGCAAGAGCACATCTTCATTTATTTAGAGCCAGTAACTGAGAGGATAACATTAATGAATCACCGTTTTAGCATCTGCTAATAATTTTAAACATAAACAAATGTGACGTCCTGCGCAATCGCTGACTGCATCTTTAAAGAATACATCACTGTATATATCGCTTTAACCTGAAGAGGATCCGGACAGATGGAGGTAGGCCTATACATTACACAGACCCCACCACACTGCTCCTCCTCAAGCCAATACGTTAGCCAAACACCACTAACACCATCCTCAAGAGCCTGCGCGTGCTGCCTCTGCAACAACGACTTGTTATGAGACTTGATATATGTTATGATATTATGGCCTCAAAAGTCTTTGAAGGCTAACACGCACCAAGTCTCATCCACAAACATACTTCCTGCAGTACTCCACCAAAGCCTCAAACATCCTTGAAGGGTTACTAACCTGCACTATTGTGTCAATACATTAACAGTGCACTGAAGGGTTACGAACATGCACTATTTTGTCAATACATTAACGGTGCGTTGACGGAAGCTTCCCTTCTCCAGCCCCTCCCAGGTGGTCTCATCCACAAACACGGGGTTCCTAGTGCCACCGCAGGGCGCACACTGGCTAAAACAGAACAGCCCAAAGCCACGCTCTTCAGGAGTCAGGGTCACAATAAGTGCATTGTTCACAGACAAAATGAGCTCGCTCAGTGCCCGCGCTCTTTAGAACACCCTCGGCTCAGTGCCTGCGCTCTTTAGAAAGCGCTCATGTACTGCACGGGCACTGTCGTGTGGTCCACATCGTTCCTGCTGGACATAAGCTGCCGGAGGTCTCAGATGACATCGGAGTGTGTAAGAGGCAGCAATGCCATATTTTTTATCAGCTCTCCACTTCAACAACAACACATTGCATTTATATAGCGATGTCCAAGGCACCCAAAGCACTTTTATGACCACTGTCAGTCAGGACCTCAGTTTAACGTCTCGTCCGACTGCATCTCCTGCAGCACAGTGTCCCTATGACTGGGGGTCATTCCATGTGAAAACAGCCAATATCGGGGAATAATGTACATGACACCTCTCAGATTTTGCTGCAAAGTGGTGAATATATGCCTTATGTTATCAAACAAAGGAATCTGAAGTTTCAGGTCAATATCTCAAACGGTTTGCCTGTGGCTGTGCCTGTGGTTTGGTAACATAAGGCATATATTCACCGCTTTTCAGCAAAATCTCAGAGGTGTCATGTACATGGGTGGCTGAGTTGGCGTGGAATGGGGTTTGATTGTGCACGCACACCTCGTCCACTACAGCAGCTGATGGGCTTCTCCATCACTTGGGCAGGCTGATGCTCTGGGTGCCACCACCAGCAAGCAGTCCATCTCATCCCACACACACACACGCTCATCACTCATTTCACCCCACACACACACTGGGCAGCCGTGGCCTACTGGTCAGCGCTTCGGACTTGGAACCGGAGGATTGCCGGTTCGAACCCCGACCAGTAGGAAGCGGCTGAAGTGCCCTTGAGCAAAGCACCTAACCCCTCACTGCTCACCGAGTGCCGCTGTTGTTGCAGGCAGCTCACTGCGCCGGGATTAGTGTGTGCTTCACCTCACTGTGTGTACACTATGTGCTGAGTGTGTTTCACTAATTCACGGATTGGGATAAATTCAGAGACCAAATTTCCCTCAAGGGATCAAAAGAGTATATATACTATACTATACTATACACACGCTCATCATTCATTTCACCACACACACACTCATCATTCTCTCCTTCTGCTCATCATGGTCATCGTTTAAGATGTAAGACAAACAACACACATCATGTCCATCTCTTGTGTTCCCCTCCCCTCTCTCACCTGTCATGGGATCGAACAGCTGGTTAGCCTCCAGGTCGGTGAACGTGCTGAGGCAACAAGGACACCTGAACGAGGCTCGGTTTGTGGAATCGCGCTCATCTGTCTCGATGCGTCGACGCATGTGGTCCAGTTTGTACTTCACCACGTTCACCAGCAGTCGGTAGTTGATGAAGTAGTAGTTGTGGCGTGTGGTCTTGCCGTCGGCAGCCGTCTCCACGCGTAGACGGCACTTAAGGAACTTGTCTGCCTTGAGGGTGTTGAGAATCGAGCGAAGCTGCTTGCGCTCGAACTTCAGCAGCTCCAGCATGTCCTCCTCGCGCACGCACGGGTTGCGGATGAGCACGTCCAGGGCCAGCGCGTGTTCTACGCCGTAGAAGCCGCGCACCACCTGCTGGGCGAGCCGCTTTAGCGCGGGGGGAACCTCGGTCAGCAGCCCCGGTTCCGACATCGCTCCGCGGGAGGGAAGAGACAGGCAGGCTGAAGATGATGTGGGATGGGACTGGTTCACTTAGCTGTCTCAGGAGAGAGAATACGTATGAAACCAGGTGTGTTCAAAACAAACCTGCAACAGGAAGATGGACAAAAAGTATTTAGTACGTTAGCTGACTAATGACTTACCGACAAATACCCTGTTAAAGTTATACGTCTGGGGCTATCAAAGCGTTAGCAAGTCACCCAAGGATTCACTAGTAACTTGTGTTATCAGTTAGTGACATGTTACTAAGGGAATTAGCTTGGAAGTTTCTTACGTTAGCAAGCTAGGTTACCCAGTCTATCCTTGGCAGAAATTGCCTGGATAACGGGGTTCTTGTAATACAAGAACCTTACATTTATTACAGAAATACCAAGACAGTCATTAACTTCTGATCACTTTAATTATAATTGATAATGGCTGGAAATGGACAGCAACAGGGCGACCATATTATAACGTTACACCGGTTGAAGCTAACATGGGTAACGATGGTTAGCTTAGAAAGCTCCCGCAAACAACACAAGACCTAGCAGCTACTTTTAAAACAAAAAAATTATGTATGCGCGTGTAGCGTCTTCTATGAGAACCGTCTACATACATTATACATGAAACAATGGTGAAATAACCTTTGGTTTGGATTAATTCCCAACTTCGATAGGATACTTTCCAACAACTCAGTTATTGCATGTGTACTCCGGAAGTGATTCTGGAGAAAACATACCTCACGTTACCTTAGAAAACGACCTCTGATTGGTTACCAATGTTAAAGCGAATTAAAACCTATGATGAAAACCAATGAAAACGGTCTACATTTTAGATTGATTATACCGTTGTACCAATCAATTTCTTGGACGTCAAACTGGGACGTTACTTAAACTTTGTTTTTAACCAATAAAACAATAGTAACTTCAATTCTTAACTTCCGTAATGCTGTTGCCAGAAAGATGGCATCCCTTGACAGAGTGAAGGTGTTGGTATTAGGAGATTCTGGTAAAAAACATGTTTATGCCTTGACCTATTCTATCTCTTTATTGGAATGTATTAAGTAATTCGTGTAAGTTGTACCCTGGAGTTTGTGAACAGTGAATCCAGTTTGCAGTCTGGTCATTTTAACGCACACGTCCACTGATAATGTGATGACTTGGAAGAGAAGCCAGTAACGTTAGTTTAGCAGCGACTTGCCAGGATATCAGCATCTGCCGTGTCTGTGTGTTGTTTGTTGTACAGGTGTTGGTAAGTCTTCGTTAGTCCACTTGCTGTGTCAGAACCAGGTTCTGGGCAATCCATCTTGGACTGTTGGCTGTTCTGTCGACGTAAGGGTAAGACATGTTACTTACTTTCACTCGATACACTTCTCTGCTTCTTCTATATGTTCACCAGTACTGTACAACATAAACTGACTTGGTGTAAAGCAGTGTTTCCCAGACAACTGAATTCCATTTGTGGTGGTTGGTTTGCAGAATTAACTTGAATGCAACAGTTTTTAACAAATTAGCACAGCATGGTTATGATGCTAACCAGATTTAAGCACAATTTAGTACAACCTGGAAAATCATTGTGTGGTGGTCAATGTTGATATTGTGGTGGGCCGCCACAAATAAGTCAATGTATGGGAAACACTGTAAAGATCCAGTATTGTTTTCACGAAGGTACACGACTACAGAGAAGGCACACCAGAGGAGAAGACGTACTACATTGAATTGTGGGATGTTGGAGGATCTGTGGGTAGCGCCAGCAGCGTGAAGAGCACTAGGGCAGTGTTCTACAACTCTGTCAACGGTATGCTGGATACTAGCAAAGCATTAATTGCAACAAACTGAACATGCATACAGTTTATGATGCTTTCATGGACAACAGGACACAATAAAAACCGTTACAAATGGTCCCTGACTTATCTTTACCAATGGCGCACACAGTGGTGTTGTCACACTGCTTTACATGTGGGTGTCATATACACTGGCTTAAATCAGGTGTGTGTGTGTGTGCGTGTGTGTGTGTGTGTGTGTGTGTGTGTGTGTGTGTGTGTGTGTTTCGGATTATATTCCTGTGTGTGTTTGTGCAAACATAGATTTCCTCACATGCTAACCTATACAGTCCAGTCTGTGTGTGGCTGTGTGTGTGCGTAGGTGCGTGTACAGTACTTGCATTTCGTACACCACTGAAGTGTAATGACCTCCTCTCTGGCTGTGTGTGTGTGTGTGTGTGTGTGTGGCAGGCATCATCCTGGTCCATGATCTGACCAATAAGAAGTCCTCTCAGAACCTGTACCGCTGGTCCCTCGAGGCCCTGAACAAAGACTCATCGCCCACTGGTGTCATCGTCTCCAACGGGTCAGCTCTGTGTGTGTGTGTGTGTGTGTGTGTGAGAGATAGATAGTGTCCAACAGGTGATGTGTGTGTGTGTGTGTGTGTGTGTGTGAGCGAGCGAGAGGGAGTCCATCGGGTGAAGTGTGTGTGTGTGTGTGTGTGTGCGCATGCAAAATTGCATGTGGGTGTTGATGTCATATTGCAGCTCACAGCCCCAGAGGGCTCCATAAATCCCAAAGAGCTGGGCCCACTTCATCACTTACGTTTAGTAGGGAGGCGCCATATCATATCATCCATGACACACCAGTAGCTCTCGCCATGTGATCCTGATTTGTTATACCGCACTTAGCATTACATAGAGTTACGAACACTTAGCATTATATAGAGTTATGAACACTTACAGTAGCATTACATAAGAGTTACAGACACGTAGCATCATATAGAGTTACGAACACTTGGCATTATATAGAGTAACGAACACTTACAGTAGCATTATATAAGAGTTACAGACACGTAGCATCATATAGAGTTACAAACACTTGGCATTACATAGAGTAGGGCGGAGTTCAGAGTTCAAGGAGGAGGAGTTTAGGACTGATGATGAGAGTTCCCAGTTAAAGAGATGATGACGTACAAGTTGCTGCTGTGTTTCCCCTGTAGGGACTATGATCGGGAGCAGTTTGCGGATAATCCGGTTCCCCTGCTGCTCATCGGTACCAAGTTTGACCAAATCCCCGAGAACAAGCGCAACGAGGTTCTGACCAGAACGGCCTTCCTGTCTGAGGACTTTAACGCCGAGGAGATCAACCTGGTGAGTAGGACTGCCATTACAGGGTGATGACCCTGGTGAGTAGGAGACTGGCATTACAGGGTGATGACCCTGGTGAGTAGGAGACTGGCATTACAGGGTGATGACCCTGGTGAGTGGGACTGTGGAGGCACCCCATGGGGGGTCTAGGCTAGTAGGTACTAAGGCTGCACGATTTGGGGAAAATGGGTACACGCAACACAGGTCTTACACTATCACAGAGTCTGTGCTGTTCTGGTATCAGGTCAACCACAGTGAGCATGACCCCTGCAGTGTCTGCTGCTGTACTGGTATCAGGTTGTTGCCATGTTGTTACCCATCTGGCCATAGCCTAGCCACAGGACCAGGAAGCGGTGTTGCCGTGGCATTACCATGGAAACAGTGCGGAGTCGCTAAACCTATAGCTATAGATAGATAGATAGATAGATAGATAGATAGATAGATAGATAGATAGATACTTTATTGATCCCCAAGGGGAAATTCAAGGTCTCAGTAGCATACAGACATAACACACAACATGAGACCATGTACAATAGAGACAGTAGAAGATAAGAAAACAAAACAACTAAATACTAAATATAATAATATAAATGAAATAAAAAAATCCAGTGTGCTTAAGGATGATGTTGACTATGCAAAGGCTTTTGCGATTTGAGCAGTGAATATGTGTCTCATGTAGCCTGACGAGCCAGACCCACATTAAAATGTAGGGTCTGGGCACTCACCATTCGCAGTGCTCAGTCCGAGGGGCGGGATAATCGGTTGTCTTTCAAATTCCCTCTGCACGCAATAGGACAGCGCGTCACACTGTTCGCCAACAGCAACATCCATCTTATTTGTTTTCAAGTAGCAGGGAATTCAAGCCAAACCGTTGCAACTCTGCCATCAATCATTATGTTAAGCCCGCCTAACGACTCTATACACGATTTGATTGGCCTGATAGAAGTTTAATTTTTCGAGCTCACAAGCCAACGGAGAGTTGCTAGACTAGCCCTGGCAGCAATTGTAATGTGCTGCCGCTAGGGTGCGTCTAGATTTCTAGGCTATGTCTCATAACCTGCAGATGGGATTTGAGCGGTGAATACGTGTCTCATGAGGTGTCTGTGGTGGTAACCTGCAGATCAGTTGCATGTGGGAGTTTAGTAGAGCACTGCTAGAGGATAGAGACAAGTCGAGCGGAACACACCAGAACACAACACACCAGAACAGTGTCTCATGAGTACCGCTATAGGACAGAGACAGGTCGAGTATAACACAACAGAACAGCGTCTCATGAGTACCACTATAGGACAGAGACAGGTCGAGTATAACACAACACAACACACCAGAACAGCGTCTCATGAATTCTGCTAGAGGACAGAGACGGGTCAAGCACAACACAACAGAACAGAACTGCATCTCATGAGTTCAGTGTGGGATTGTTACGTGTTGTTCCCAGCCTTGGTGGTTGCCTAGATATGACTTTCTATCTAACAGCTCCTGCGTTTGTGATATAATGGCACCAGGTAGATTTATAGGACCCTCCTGCAGACCTCAGTTGTGTCCAATCCATTAATCAACAAACAGTAAGATGCAAAGACCACCAGCAGAGGGAGCCAAAGTGTAGGCTGCTGCCATTATGTGGGTTTGGAACACGTAACAGTGATGTGCCACCAGCAGAGGGAGCCAGAGTGTAGGCTGCTGTCATTATGTGGGTTTGGAACACCTACAGTAACAGTGATGTGATCAGATGGCAGGCTGTCTGAGTTAGTGGACTTTAATAGTGCTAAACTCTCACATTTCACACATAACCATGATCATGCTTTATCATAAATAAACCCATCTCACATTTCACACATAACCATAATAGTCAAAGTCAAATGTATTTGTACAGGACATTATTATACATAATTGTCATTTAATGTGCTTCACACAAACAGAACATAGAACCTCGTAGACTTACGCTGAAGAGCTTGTTTCATAGAGAAGACAAAAGTTTAGTGTGAAGTTGAAACAGAGTGTGTCCTGTTCTCTGTGGAGGCAGAATGACAAGGTGTGTGTTTTGTGTGTGTGTGTGTGTATGTGTATGTGTGGTTGGTATGTGTGCATGGTGACTGTGTGTGTGTGTGGGGGTGGGGGTAGTGACATGGTGTGTGTGGTTGGTGACATGGTGTGTGTTGGGGGTGGGGGGACTTTCATAAAGTGAGTGGAGGTCACCTCAGGGTTCTCAAATGACTCCGATCCAACCCGTCATTCCAAATGACTCAGATCCAACACCACCCGTCATTCCAAAACCCACCTCTCTCTCTCTCTCTGCTACAGGACTGCACTAACCCACGCTACCTGGCAGCTGGCTCATCCAACGCAGTCAAGTTGAGTCGCTTCTTCGATAAGGTGACTAAATACTCTGACTCATATCTGAAACCACACACACACACACACACACACCTGAAGCCACAGCCATGGCCTGCAAAGAGAGGCGACATGGTGGTCATAAAAAGCATCACCAGTGCTATAGTAGCATAGAGCCTCATGATGATGTGTTTGACTCCCTCAGGTTATAGAGAAGAGATATTTTACTAAGGACCCAAGTCAGGTAAGTGTGTGCTATATTCTGCCCCTCTCAGTATACTCTTTCTCTCACACTCTTTCTCTCTCTCACTCTGTCATTCTCTCTCTCTCATAGCATCATTCAGATGAATGCACATTGCATTGGAAGCAAATTGCAGGCCTTTATGTGAAGCGTGCAGTACGAACATTGCCTCATGAAAATTAATTATGAATACTGAATTACTGACTCACTGAATGAGTGACTGAGTGAATCAAACCCATGCAGTTGTAAGGGAGTGATTCAAACTGTTTTCTCCAGCTCGCAGGTTTCACAGACCGAAAGCGCTTCAACTTCAAGAGTCTGCACTACGACTGAGCCTGACTGCAAGACCCCCCCCCCCCCCCCCCCCCCACACACACACACACACACAGGGGGCTGTGGTTTCCTCTACCGCTAGTTCAGCCATTGCCGTAAGCCCTTCTGTCATTTGCTCTCGTTTGGTCTCAGCTAGCCTCCTCATTTCTTGTACAGACAGCTCAAAACAAACTAAATAAAGCGTCTTAACACTTACACACTCTTACTTACACTCGCCTCGTGACCCGTGAAGTTCACAGGACTGGATTCATCGATATTCAGTTTCCCTTTGATGGCTGTTTACCATAACCTATAATGTACCGTTTGCTACATTAGCAAACATAATGTATTTCTGTGGGTGTTTTAAGCCCCCAACGTGGTCTTCCAGGCAGCGCTGCATGAAAGGCACTAGGGTTAGGCAAGGGTTAGGCAAGGGTTATGCAAGGGTTAGGCAAGGGTTAGGTGCCTTGAAGTCGACGGTGGGGGTTTAAAACACCACCGGGCATTTCTGTGTGTGTTTCTGATTCTATTCCTGTTTCATCTGAAGCACAGTAAAGAAAAATACAGCAGACTGCTCCAAACCATGATATGAGCTTTATTGGCTCTTTATTTGGGTTATGTCATATTGTGTATATTTAGATATAATGATATACATAATACAATATATTTGCATAAGGATGGAGAGATCCATATGGAAATACAGCATTAAAAAAAGAGAACTCCACTGCTTCATACAGACAGACAAGGATACAAGGAAGTTTATTGTCACATGCATATAGTTACTGGAAGAAATGCAGTGAAATTATGTCTGGTGTCAGCCTATTTGTGCATTTTAGGCGGGGGGGGGGCAATTCCAGACAGGAATTGGTTCCAGAGAATAGATGTTTATTGGAGAGATGACGCAAAGCTACAATGAGAACACCAAGCTACCGTAATTAATCAGATACCCTTTACCTCATGTTTAATGGAATAAGACAGTATATGTATCACAATAGCATAATTTATTTAAATGTGTACAGTACATAGGGCTAGTTTTTTTTCATTGCCCATGACTTTCTTAAGTAGCAAAGAGTGTGTATCTGCAGACAGGTAAACATCTTTGATTATTACATGCAAACGTGTGGTTTGTCTGTCTTCTGAATAGTATGCCTTTAACTGAGTTCCTGTCTACAGAGCGTCCTTCACACCGAGAACCTCTTTGATCCAGGGCAGGAAATGAGGAACTCTTGTGTAGACTTCTGGGTATTCTCTGTTATCACACGGCTTATAGGTGTAGGTGGTCAGCCCGTACAGGACCTTGGCCAACCAACTAACCAATAAAACCGTAACGGTGGTATGATGAACAGCATGCATCAAAATCACTGCAAATAACTAACTGATCAGTCAGAAATGGGTGCTGACTTACCTGACAGACTCCTTCTCTGCCATCAGAGACACTGCAGGTCATCTGGTCCTGGTCATAATACTCCTTCCATATCTTTGTACAATTCGCTGCTTTGTCCAGTCTGACTTTAGCCTCATACAGGACGCTCTCCTCTCCCCTCCCGGGGCCCCTCTTCCCCCACCCAGCCACCTCACACTTCGCCCCTGCAGAGATCTTCCCATATGTCTTAGGGAGCTCCAACACCTTCACAAACTTGTTCAGCGTTGCCTTGGTCTTCAGTTGAGGAGTGAACAGTATACAACAGTATCCTTAAAGGACAACTCTGGTTTAATGGGTGGTTACATGGATCTGTTTATGGATGATAATGAGTAAACATTCATTGGGGAGCAAATAGGCGTTACTCTGAGTAGCTTTGAGTAAGAGCGGAATAAGAATGTACAACAAAATAGCATTTAGTGGTAGCCTTGGGGGCAAGGTCGCTAAGTCAGTAAATCGCTTCTTTATGCCACTGGCAAGTCTTAAAATAACAGATACTGTGGGGTCCCTGCAGACAAACCAGAAGTGTACAGAAAAGGTATGTCACAGAAACTACTGTCAATGGACGCAACATTTGGTAAAACTTTGTAAACTGTAATCATCAAGATTAGAACAAAAAAAGGTTTGAAATACTTCACTTTATGTGTACAACACTGATATGATATCCATGGTATTTATCATAAAAAAAGTAATTTATCTGATAGCATGATGTCAGTGTTATTCATATTGTGAAAGAGGTGATTCACCTTCAGCAGCATGATATCGTGTTTGTAATTCCTGGAGTCGTTATTTAAAAGCTTCTTCTTGGGGTATTTTGGGTGAGGGATGAACTCAGAGATGCCAATGTGCTGTTGGCTCTTCTGCTTACTGATGTCGTGGGCACCCAGCACTACGTCGTCTAGGTGATCACTAAGCCATGCACACAACAACCAATATGATTACAGAGTCCAATGTGGGTTGATCATTTTAGGGCAAACCCTAGAGCAATCCTAGCCTGGAAAATCCAGACCCTGATAATCTAGAAAGATTAAGGGTCTGGCAAAGAACAATGTAATGGCCCAACTCGAGGGGCGGCAACAAGCATGCATTTAAAAATCTCACTGCACGCAATTGGATAACACTAGACCATGTTTACTCTGAATTAATTCGGACTTCGATGCAATTGGATAACACTACGACCAATGTGTACTGTCCTCCAACGTTGCAGCGCTGTCTTCATCAGTTTAGCTGGTTTCCTGGAATGTTGGGGTAAAAGTAACGTGCATCATTGCTCTTTGCCAGATTGTCTCGCAGAGACAATTCCATTGTGCTCTCGCGAGAACTCTGGATTTCCACGGTAGAGCAATCCAATATGGGTCACTACACTACAAACTTTTCTTAGTACTATTGTCAATGGCCTAAAACACACATAAACCGCAAGTCTATGCAAGGACCCAACACCCACTGTGTCAGATCTACCCCCCCCCCCCCCATCCTCAAATGCATCTTTTCACTGAGCCCCTCAGCCTCTAATCCCCTCATCATCAGCACTCCTGCAGATACGCACACACACACACACACCCATACTTACTACCACCCCCTTCCTGTAAACCAACCTTGAGTTTCTAGAAAGGTGCTTTATAAAACTAATATATTATTATTATTATTATTATTATTATTTGTGTTCTGTTATTGAAGAAAAAGGGTCAGCCAAGTCCATCCTCAAAACTCGTGTTTATAGGAAAGTGTATCCTAATTTTCTTAAGATAATCTCATTAAAATGTATGAAGTTTATAGCGTAAGTGAATAGTTTTATTTCTTTGGTTTCAATATGCATGGTTTTATAGCTTTCTATTGTATTACTTTACACATCTAATTGTTTTAATTTATTTTGGAAATGTATTACTTTTACTGTCTTTATGACAGTTCAACACTACTACTACCACTAATAATAATAATAATAATAATAATAATAATAATCATATTATAGAAATAGACACACACGCACACACAAGCACAGTCGCACCTGGGATTATAACAGTGTGCAGCAGTCAGTACGAAGTCCTCTCTGATCAGCACTCCTCCACACCCGTGGTGTCTCCGTGTCTGCAGTGAGGCCATGTAGGGAGTGGGGATTGGCCTTACGACCCCCAAAGATGCCACTCTGCACACCACCTGGTAATCCACAATCATCCATCAGTCCCACAGTATATCATTCATACACATGTTGTTGCTGAATTTTGTGGTATATTGAACAGGCTAAATGTACAAATGATTGATAAAACATATGAAAAGCTTGGTTCCAAAACGCTATATCTCCATTTTTAAGAACATTGAAAAGTCATGTTATTTAATTGTGTATTTCAGGTAATATCAATACAATTGCAATATATATAAAGAAACTTGTACTTTCCCCATATTGAATCATCTTACCTGAGAGGGAGAGGTGAGAGAGAAGGAGAAACACCAACATTCTTCACTGCCGAACAAAACTGTCTGTATTGTATTGATTAGTCTGACACACACACCACGCATCTCACCTAGTTATACTATAGACAGTTAACCACAGACAGACACACACACACACACACTTCTCACCTTGTTAAGTCTTTCCCATCATTCTTTTTACGATCTCTTATGGGGACCACAGACCAGCTACATACAGCAGTGTCTTATGGGGACCATAGACCAGCTACAGCAGTGGTTTTTGTGTTTGTTGATGATTAAAAACAAAGATATGCGCAATGTATGATTTCAATACGTGTTATTTGCTATTGTGGAACTATTTTTTCAGATAACTCACAACGGCGTATAAACTTCCGCTCAATATTTGAGTCTGAAGCATTAGCACACTCCCAACCACTTGATGGCAACAACCACTTTGCCGTAAAAGGAAGCTGTTCGGAACTCGGTGTCTAGTGCATAGACAGTAAAAAAAGGTCTCCGGGACAGTCACAGTCGAGCGAAAAGACTACAACCAAATGTAAACAGCCCCCCTTTCCGTTTCTGGTAGCGCAGTAATATCAACGAGCAATGAGTCTTCCAACAGAAATCAATGGGATTTTACAAAATGGCAAATAAAACACGTCGAAAACTGTATTTCGCTACGTTACTTGTTTTGGAACATTAACGAACATCACTAACCACTCAGTTGCACAGTTTTGAAAACGAACGTCAAGGGTTGTTTGACATGTTTGTGCATGCCTGTAGCCAGCCATTCTGAAGCAGTCAAAGGCAATTCTAAACGAGTCAAAAAGTCGAGACAGGACCCATCGTCATGTCCACCACTCTAGTTCATCCAAAACAAACCAGAAAAGGGACTCACAGTACTAAATACCGGAATTATCCTTTAAGGTACTGTTTGTGGTCCTGGGGTGACAATGGGCTTTCAAAAAGAAAATCCGAACTTCAGTCACATTCACAGCAAACCTGAAACGGCACATTGAACTGAAGCACCCAGCTAGCCTTTCAAGGTATGTTCAGATCCTTGACCCTAATCCCATTAACTGTGTTCTATATGGGCTCTGGTAATAATTTTGAAAAATAATAACTCGCAGCAACATATGAAAAAAAGAACTATGAACTAGTTCATTTTTTGGAACTGTGAACTTAGTTCAACATTTTGAATATTGAACTATGAACTGAACTAGTTCATTTAAAAATTTGTGAACTGAACTTTGAACTAGTTCACGTAGAAAGTGAACTTTCCCAACACTGGCTGCGAGACAGGGGAAGGGTAATCTGTTCTAAACCAACACACGTCAGAGCCCACTCATTCATAAATAGTATGATTTCCCACTTTCCTCAATCAGGACCAATGGAGTGCGTTGATTGATATCACAGGCCTCTCGCTGCCAGGAGTCGATCGGGATGGTTACCATCTTACATCCAAAAATTCGTAGGCATGGAGACGTTCGTGTGTAATCTGGTGTGTTGTTCATTAATAGAAACATACAAAACACAGTTTTGGTGCCCCATGTGCAGTCCTTTCACTTTCACACACACACACACACACCACATTCATCTTCATCCCTCCACCAATCTCACTCTCACAGACAATGTGAAGTGTTGTCATCTAGTTAGCATCATGACTGGACTTGTGGCTACTCTGTCTGCCATTGACGACTCTGTATACCTTGCCCTGTGTAACTGGGAAGCACTGGAGCCTTTGCTACATTAGCAAACATAATGCATCTCTATGTATGATTTGGGTGGTGTTTCTGTTTCATCTGAAGTGCAGTAAAGAAACATGCAGCAGACTGCTTCAGACTCTGAGTGCTTTATTGACTTGGTTCATTTCCTCATTCATATGGTTCATGTATTATTGCATGTCATGCTGAAGGCTGGAGAGCTGATGTGCTATGTCATACTGACAGGAAAGAACAGATATCAGCACAAATTACCTCCAGAACAAACTGCTATATGACAAAAGAAGTTAATAGAAAAAGAAACAAATAATACAAATTGATAGTTGTTTTCCAGTCATATCAAGTGTTCTAGGACTCTAGCTATTTACTGTAATGTTATTTCATTCAATCATATGACACCTGATGGAACCCTCAATCCTGAGCATCATTCACATCAAGAACATTTTCAATCCAGGGCAGGAAGTGGGGCACTCTCGTGTAGACTTCTGGGTATTCTGGGGTATCGCACGGTGCACCTGTGTAGGCTGTCAGCCCGTACAGGACCTTGGACTTGCCCTTTCCACAGATGAGAGGACCTCCAGAATCACCCTGGCAACAAACAGAACAATCAGAAGGCAGTGCTCTCTGATACATTCTTTGACCTGTTCTAATTATAAGGAAGAGTGAGAACATGGAGAACTCTTATCTAAGTTATTGTGGTAGCTGATTAGGCGGTAGCAGGTGGGAAGGCTGTTTGGATTTGCACCCATTTACAAGAACAAACAATGACAAATAGAACACAAGAAGTATTGGAAAGTATCCAGAAATGGCCTGTAAAATCATCCTTGGTCGGAAGTACTCAGTGCCTCTTTCTACTCTTGGACTGTGCACACTAACAGAGAGGTGTACTCAATTGTGTCTGGGCTTTGCCAAAACGCTGCTAACGGTTTTTGTGAAATGAGTTCACTAGAAAATATTGCCAGAAGTTTGCCAATATAGGCCACTAGAGGCAAAGTTTTAGCAAAGTTTTGGCAACTATAGACCTCTGAAGTTCGTCTGCAAAAAAAGCTGCCATCTTTGCCCAAATAAGGAGATCCGGTAACTTGAGATTTTTTTTTCTATGGGAAAATAAACTAGATGTACCACAAAGCGGTACAAAATATGACCGCCGCCCAGTCCAGCACATTTTTTCCACAAAAATAAGTCACGCTGAAAGGCATATATGATTCTAACTGTCTCACTGAATTGCATTATGCACACTCAATTCTCACTGGGATCTGCTAGACAACAAGTACCAAAACATGATCAGTTCATAGATTTCACATGTAAAATACATTTTATACAACCCCACCCCCATCTTGCCTGTTCATAATTCTGAGAAATATGTGCATGTGTGCGTGTACATGTTTATGTTTACGTGTGTGTGGGTGGGGGTGTGTGTGTGTGTGTGTGCGTGCATGTGCTTGTGTGTGTGCCTGTGTATGTGCCTGTGTGCATGTGCATGCATGCGTACACGCTACTGTGTGAGTATGTGTCATACGTATGATTACTGTGAATGTATGTGTGTGTGTGTGTGCATCTGTTTATACACATGTGTGCATATGGAATAGGTTAACATGACCCCTGGAGGCAAACATACGCAAAAAAATGGTCATCCTAGGCCCTATGGTTCTCAAGATATTCACAGAAAACTCTGTTGGTGTCCACTAAATGTACACATAAATTAATTTATTGTATGGCCCCCCATGAACGAAAGTCCATGAAACTTGGCATGCATTTGGAGGGTGTCATAATGATCCTACACTTTCAATTTTGTGCAGTTTTGACCATGTCAGCCAGAGATATTGTGATTAAAACACCTTATTTTTTGCTTTTTAATTTTTAACTAGGTGGCGCTATACATGAAATAAGTGGTAATGGGATGGATTGACATGGCCCCTTAAGACCAACATACAAAAAAAAGGTGGTCCTCCTAGGCCCTACGGTTCTCGAGATATTCACAGAAAACTGTGTCCGGCCACCTACAGGCCAGTTGGTGTACAGTAACATAAATTAATTTATTGTATGGCCCCCCCATGAACGGAATTCCACGAAACTTGGCGTGCATTCAAAGGGTGTTGTAATGATCCTACACTTCCAATTTCGTGCAGTTTTGACCATGTTAGGTCACAGATACCTGCGATTACAACACCTCATTTTTACTTTTTTGTTTTTAACTAGGTGGCGCTATACATGAAATGAGTGGTTATGGAATGGTTTGCCATGGCCCCTTAAGATCAACATACAAAAAAAAGGTGGTCCTCCTAAACCCTACTCGAGACAATGTCGGCATACCTGGATGATCTATACGACATTGGAGCGCAAATCGTGACGGGATTTCTTTGCAGGGCGAGGGCTTTTAGAGACCGCCAGAATCCGCTGATATACCCGGACGATATTCTCTATGAAGATATAGATTGTCAGCCAAGGGAATTTGCTATCTTTGTCAGCTGATTTAGGCAGACGTCTCTAATGTCACCCGTCGTAGCAATGCCCTTACGTGGACAATTAATGTATTCCATCGGTGATACTGAACATCTGAGCAAGAATAGCTATAACTATAAACCTACTATTCTAAATAATGTTTTTGTATTTCATTTTCACCTGCTGCCATGTGCGTTTGGCAATGGTGTTGCATTTGAAATTTTCACAGGATTAGGCATACACTAAATCAGACATAAACATTCAATTATCCTTATTAATCTATATGCCCACTTCTGAATTGTTTTGCATCTGTAGGCCTTTTTCTGAACTCAAAATGGGCAATTTAATTATTTCAACTCATTTCAGACATTCCGCAAGCTATTAATCCTCCGTAACACATATTTGAAGAACATGTGGAAATTAAACTTTACTTTTATGCATTTAGGCTACCCAATCAGCAATACGTTGCCAACAGCCTTGCCTTTGTTTGCTGCCGACGTATTTGATTTTTGTCGTAGAGTGAATTTTCATTTCTCGTAACTTGTCACAATAATTGTGCATTCCTCGTCCGTAAAATAAGGTGATCGCGTCATCATTGAAAGTGGTGACTTGCGCTGCAACCCGCCCCTTTTATGAGAATGCACACAAACTCCAGTTAGGTTAACCCCGGTTCAACAAATCAACTTCTTAATCAGTGTCATAGTTTATGACAAGGTTTTGTCAACCCCGGTTTAACAAAGTAACCCTGGGTTACATCTGGGTAGGTTAAGCTCCCTTCGTAGTACAGGCCCCTGAGGTCTATGAGAAGTTACATATACTGTACATATGTATATGTAACTCGGGTTTACCCATCTGGGGCCTACAGTAATCTCCCTAGATGGCCTGAATATGAAGTATATATATAAATAAATGAAGTATATATATATATATATATATATATATATATATGAAGAGATCAGATGCAAAACCGTCTAAACATCCTCAATCAAAAATGAGATAACAATGGTTATCGTCGACAAGAAAATGCTCTCCACACAAAGTATACATTAATCAAATAATTTAGCTTCAAAACCCGCTAAGTACCACTCTCTTCCTTAAGACGGAGTATTAGAAAAAACAATTTTTTGCCATGGCGAGATAAACTCGACATGTTGACTTTAAAATTGACATGTCGACATTAAACTCGACATTTCGAGAATAAAGTTGAAATATCATATCTACTTTAATCTCGACATTAAACTCGAAATACAGTTTAAACATAGCCTACAGTTTAAGCTATGCAGCCTACACTACCACACAATATGTGCCATGAATAATAAGCCTACTTAATAATAGATGTTATTTCAGATAGATTGCTAGATTGCAGATATTCAGATATTGCAGATATTCAGATAGCGTCTTCTATTAACTCATTGCCGTCATCATGAAGCGCTGTATCTCGCGGTTATACCATGCACTATTATATAGCTAGAATAATACATGTTTCCAATGATATAATGTTTCTATAGTAGCTACAAAATGTTATTTCACTCTGTTTTACGTGGGTAAGGCCACTGCACATCCAAATAACTGCCTTTCATGACCCACAGGCCGTCATTCTCCATAGGATAACACGGAACTCATTTTTCTAAAACTTTAAAGCCTATAAGCTCTTTTGATCCCGTGAGGAAATATGTGTGCATTTACTTAGAATGGGGTTGCCTGGTCGGGAGGACAGCTTCATTCGTCCCTCCATAGACATTCAGCATAGGCTGTTTTGCATCCATTACAAACAAACATGCAATGTGAAAGTCTAGGATTGGGGAGAGCACTTAGTATACCTAGTCTAGTGCATAAGCATGAAGTTGAACCTTTAGATGAAAAACACTCTTTAATAATAGGCCTACAATAAATAAATAAACCACTAATGACGTTTACTTTTGACCATCGCATTTATCGCCTGCAACTTCTTGATAACAGGAAAGTATTTGGCTGAGCAACGGAGGTTAATATGTTCTATGTTTTATCCACATGATGTAAGCCTATGTCTATGTCTAATAATTGTTGCACTCGAAGAAAACTGCAATGTTTCATTCGTCCTCCCTTTCAATCGTCTCGAGCGGTCGTTCTCTCTCCAAACTAACTTTATTCTCAAAATGTTGAGTTTAATGTCGACACGTTGATATTTCAACTTTATTCTCGAAATGTCAAGTTTAATCTCGTCAAGGAAAAACATTTTTTTTTCTTCATGTGTGTCCCTAATACTCTGTCGTACTTCCTGGTCTGAAATATCGATTTGTAGGCAAAAACAAACCTACGCTCATTTAAAAGAAAAGTGGTCAGACGGATTTAGAGGATATTTATACTTATATGTCATATTACCTGACAGACTCCATCTTTTCCATCTGATTTGCTGCAGGTCATCTGGAAGGGGTTAAAGCACTTCTTCCATGCCTTTTTGCATTTCTTGACATCGTCCAGCGTGACTGTAGATTCATACAGGACACTCTCTGTTCCTTGTCCAGGGACTCTGACCCCCCACCCAGCTACCTCACACATCGCACCTTGTGGGATCTTCTCAGTATTCCTAGGGAGCTCCAGCACCTTCACAGCCTCGTTCAGCTGAGCATTGGTCTTCAGCTGAGGAGTATACAGTACACAGACAGTATGTTTACATGACACTTGAAAAAATCTTTGATTTGTGATGGTCCGACTGAAACCGGACAAAATCAAAGTTCTTGTATTGTTGGAATAACACGTAAGGGATAACGGCCGCCGAGGTGTCCTGTCATACGGAGTTAATGGACGAGGGTGAGAGGCGAAGAACTCCGCCCAAGCAGACTCCAATAGCCTGGAGATTCCAGCTACTGGTAATCTAGAAAGATTAATATAAGGGTCTGGCCACGAATAATGTAATGGCGCAATGGCACCAAGTATGCATTTGAAAATCTCACTGCACGCAAATGGAAAACACAATACGACCAACGTTTACTGACTGATTCCAGACTTTGAGGCAATTGGATAACACTACAACTGTCATCTGTTTAGATCGCCTCTGGCCCGCCTATATCAGATACACCGATGTGATTGGCTCCCCGTAATACAAGTGGCAAAAGTAACATGCATCATTACCGTATTTTCCAGACTATAAATCACACTTTTTTTCATAGTTTGGCTGGTCCTGCGACTCAGTTGCAACACATATTTATATATATGGTTTTTTCCTCTTCATGACACATTTTTTGACTGGTGCAACTTATACTCTGGTGCGACTTATAGTCCGGAAAATACGGTACTCATTGCCAGAGTGTCTCGCAGAGACAATTCAAAGTGTACTCTTGCAAGAGTTTGGAGACTCTAATTAGAGGATGGCCTTGGCCAATTTTATACATATATGAACCTACATCCCCAAATATTTTACACAAGTAATGTCAACTATTTATATGTTACACTGATTTGGCAAAGTGTGCTTGTTTGCAAGCTAATTTAGCTAATATGAAATATTTTGGCGTTTGGGGGGAAAATCACCACTTAGTGGAGTAATATTAGATTAGATTAGATTAGATTACATTAGATTCAATGCGGCCAAGTATACTTGCATGTACAAGGAATTTGTTCTCTGCATTTTACCCATCCGGGGGTAGTGTACAACAGATCCACACACACACAGTGTACACCCATTCAAACACACACACACACACACACACACACCCTCAAAGCAGTGAGCACACGCTGATACAGAGTCAGCGACCATATTTGAGCCCATCAGCTCTATCTAGCATGTCAGTGGGGTTTCTCATACGAGAGGAACTAATTCACATCAAAAGGGTGATGTTCGATCCAATGTTATTCATAATAGAAAAAGAAGTGCAGTAAGTCATCGGTGTGATGTATCGTGTCGAGGTTAACATTCAACAGATATCAGGCCATGATGTCAGTGTTACTTCTCATATGGAAGAAAGTGATTCACCTTCAGCAGCATGATGTCGTGTTCTCGAGTCCTGGGGTCAGTATTGGGAAGCTTTTCTTCAGGGTAGTTTGGGTGAGGGATGTAGACACAGATACCAATGTGCTGTTGATGTGTGTACTCCTTCTTACTGATGTTGTGGGCTCCCAGCACTACTGTTAATGGCCTAAAACACAGAGAAAACATCTGATGTGCTACATGCTACTGTAACGGTATCCAGCTGGTATGTAGCTGTGCAGTATGTACTGTACGTTATGGTAAACCTCTCTCCCAGCGACCTCAAGAGACGTGCTAGTAAGAGATGTTTTAGCTCCCTTGCCAGTGTGTCTGCAGTAACTAACTTCAATAGGACACAAGAGACACTATGTGTCACCATACTTGCAGTACACTGCCCCCCCCCCCTCTCCCCTACATACACAGCACATTGTCTCATGAGGAAGCTTCTCCAACACACATATTGCACACTGCCCTCTCCCCACACAGCACACTATCTCCCCTGTCATCCCCCAACACACACACCAAGACCCCTGGCAGTTGGGTTAGCCCCTTGAGCCATGGATCTGCCCAAGGTTTCTTCCTTGGTAAGGGAGTTTTTCCTTGCCCCTGTTGCTCTTGGGTGCTCCTTGTTGGTGCCCCCCCCCGATTCCAATCCTCCTCCACCTTTCTTATGCAACCCTTGCCACTTAATCTACTAAACCCCTCTTCTACTGCACTTTTTACCCCCCCTCCCCCCACTTTGCACAAATAGGCTGACACCAGGCATAATTTCATTGCATTTCTTACTTCCAGTAACTATATGCATGTGACAATAAACTTCCTTGTATCCTTGTATCCTAGGACACAAGAGACACTATGTGTGGTTCATTAATACATGAAAACACATTTTTGGTACCCCATGTGCCTTCCTTTTATACACACACACACACACACACACACACACACACACACACACAGACAGACAGACAGACAGACAGACAGACAGACACACACACACACACACACACACACACACACACACAGACACACAAGCATGGTCAAACCTGTAATTAAGACAGTGTGCAGCAGTCAGTACAAAGTCCTTGCTGATCAGCACCCCTCCACATACGTGTTGTCCTCCATTCTGCAGTGAGGCCATGTAGGGTCTGGAGTGGGGCTTGGCCATACGACCACCAAAGATGCCACTCTGCACAGCACCTGATAGTTCACAATCATTCACAGATCATCAGCATTATGCCAGTACATATCATTTCCATGTTAGATCAAATGATAATTCATTCACAACTATTACCTTACCTGAGATTAATATGAGATCAAATTATAATGAACTCACAACTATAACCTTACCTGAGATTAATATGAGATCAAATGATAATTAGTTCACGACTATTACCTGAGAATGAGAGATGAGAGAGAAGTAGAAGCAACAGCATTCTTCACCGCTGAGAAAGACTCACACACACTACGCATGGCACCCAACAGACACACACTAAACCACTCAATCAACCTCCCCACCCACACGCATTGTCACCTTGCTAAATCTTTCCTCTCAGCTTTGTACCACCCCCTCCCCCCTGTTTTATTTCAGTCTTACACACACACACACACACACACACACAGGAAACTGCTGTGGGGGGACAAACTTTGCAGATGAGTAGGGTAGTGTTCATATGGCCCAGCAGCACCAGTGAGCGGTAATAAGACCACAGCACAAACTGGACTTACTTCTTCTCATATCGTAGCAATGCATTTAGCATAGTGTAAATATGTTAGAAGTTAGCATAGATTCTGTGTGTCTGATACAAGTAGCATATCTGTGTGTCTGATACAAGTAGCATATCTGTGTGTCTGACACAATTAGCATATCTGTATCCGACACAAGTTAGCATAGCATCTGTGTGTCTGATAAAGTAGCATAGTGTCTGTGTGTCTGATACAAGTAGCATAGTATCTGTGTGTCTGTCAGAAGTTGTTGCGAGTTAAAATACCTGCAGATATGAGACAAGAGATGGGCTGTTGTAGCTTTCTGAGTGTGTGTGTGTTTCAGTTTGTGTCAAAATAGCAGCAAGACCATCCTGCCATCTTAATTTTCCTCATTTTATCTTGCCACTAATGGTGCAAAACGTCACTGATCGATCAGAAGATGACGTGAATCAATACATTGGAATATGTATAGTGTGTTACATGATCAAATTGATCTTACTATGTCAAAATGTCTGATCTTATATACACCAATTGAAGCAATATGAATTTGCAAAAAAAGTCATTTGTTGTGTAATTATTCCATATTTATTGTAGTCAATATCAGGACGTTTCATTTGAGACCAATATATAATGCTTCAAAACAAATGGGTTTATATGCAGTAAGCCTTTTATCATTAATATGCATTTTGGTCCTGACTTCCTGGACTCAAAATCAGCAAAAATCAGACCCGGGCATTGAATCAGTTGATTTTGTGTGTGCGTGCGTATGTGTGTGTGATAGTGCCCAACGGGTGTGGTGTGGTTTTGTGCGATATTGTCCAACAGGTGAGGTGTGTGTGTGTGTAATAGATAATAATAATAATAATAATAATAATAATAATATATATTTATCATTAATATTTATTTATAGCACTTTTCAAGCATTGAGCACAAAGTGCTTACAGACAAACATGAAGAGCATTTTTTTCTATGCACAAAGTGCAACAAAAGTGCAACACACAAGACCCAAACAAACAAATAACAAAAATGCCTAACGGAGCGGCGTAATCGCCAGCGTACCCGTCACACGTGAAACATACAACATGTGAAACATTCAAGACGGATAACAAACAAACAAACAAAAACAAATGATAAAATAAATAATTAATACACTTTAAAAAGAAAACTCATGTTAACTTAGTCCAGTTGGTTGCATCTTAAACATCATTCCAAGGGCAATGATGAAGGCGCACAGCTGTGTCCAACCCAGAGGATTTAACGTTTTCCTGGCAGTCTGGAGAGCACTGGAAGCAATGAACAGTCTGAGGTCGTAGGTGATCCTACAGATCAGCAACTCGGTGAACATTGACAGCGACCGTTTGTTGTTCAGTGAGATCGCTGTCGTCAGAGTTCTTCAAATGTCCTTAACGTTAACGTTAGCCTACTCAATCCAGACTCCAGGCAGCAGAGCATGGCAGCTCGCAGGTCAATCCAGTGGTCGCGGCAACGGAGAAATCCCTTTCCGAAGCGCAGCGCCATTCACGGATGAAGTAGCCTACACCAGAGGCCCAGGACAAAAGCCAACGCCAACGTTAGCCATGGCTAGGTCCTCAGCCCAATGGACTTTAACGTTAAGTTAACAGACTTGTCAGCAAAGGACTAAGAATAACACAAAAACTACCCAAAAATAACGCAAATAAAGAGAGAATACATTTAACTAGACAAAAAATACAAAAAAAATAAGCAGAACATTACATAAAATTACAAACATTACATAAAAACAAACAAAAACATGATGCCAGACAGAGCGGCGTGTCTCGCTAGCGTCCCCGTAACCTAGCAACTAGATAGAGAGTGTGTGTATGTGTGTGAGAACATTATCCTGGTCTATGACCTGACCAATAAGAAGTCCTCTCAGACTCTTCGCCCACTGGTGTCATCGTCTCCAACGGGTCAGATCCAGGGTTCTAAATTAACACCCGCCAACCCGCCAAATGCGGGTTAAAATTAATTTAATAAAAACTTACTAGCCAGTTTGGCTGGTGGTGATGCATGAGGCATTACGTGCTCTCGGTCATATATCCCCCTGGCAGTACTTCCTACATTTCCCATGACCACTGTGCCGTAATGCTACGTGATGACGTTTCATACGCCCATTGACTGCGCGCAGTTTGGAGTAAAAACCAGCGAGAGAGACTGAAACGAACGGAGCGTCTACCAGAAAACAGAAAAAATTCTAAGGAATTAGAAGAACGAACGGAGCCAGAGCAGGGAGCATAGACTGAACGAGGAGGTAGTTAGCCAGTAAAGTAAAATAAAAAGTACATAACACATGTACATAACACAAATACATAACACGTTACGAAATATTATTTTATTAAAATTAAAATTTTTATATATTTTTTTTTTTTTTTAATAAAACCCGCATTTGGCGGGTTGGCGGGTGTTAATTTAGAACCCTGATTAACGCATTGTGTTTACCTAGCCTATTTCCTTTGTGAGAGGCTGATGTCATGTAGCGGAGGCCGCAAAACCTGAAGCAGCAGGATCGCTTATTTTATTGTCTATAGCTGAAGACGGAGAGGAACGTGAGAAGCTTTAAAAAGTTGCCTGATCAAGTGATCACCACCACCACACGCATCACGCACTGTGCATAGAGACAGAGGAGGGAATTTAGCCAATAAATAGTAGGTATAGCTGCAAACTGTTTTTTACTTTTATTAGAGAAAGTATACAATGTAAACATGCACCAACAGCATGTTACATAAAGATGATACTTTTCGGGTCCTCTCTATAAAGATTCAACTTGAACGTATAGGCCCTATGCTACTGCATTTAATTGAGAACGTGTCTGAGCACACGTGAGAGGGAGAGAAAACGAGTAGCAGCTTCCAGCTGGCTTGTCATTGTTGATGATAATTGATATCTCCTTTTTATTAAGTTAAGATTAAACTAAATGCGGCGGTGGTTGGGACAGACTTATGGGGGCGAGAAGAGGAATGGAGCAGGGGATGAGGATATCGATAGAGAAATAGATATAGATAGTATCCATGCCAACAATGTTAATAAAGATCAAATGCATTTAGTGACACTCATCTCATAATTCTCTTATTTTCACCGGAAAAAAATTGGCTAGTAGAAATTTTGATTGGCTAGTAACTTTAGAGAGTTACCAGCCACATTGGCTGGTGATCAAAAAAGTTAATTTAGAACCCTGGTCAGATCTGTGTGTGTGTGTGTGTGTGTATGTGTGTGTGATGTAGATAGTGTCCAACAGGTGAGGTGTGTGTGTGTCTCTTCCTCTCTCTCTGCTACAGGACTGCACTAACCCACGCTACCTGGCAGCTGGCTCATCCAACGCAGTCAAGTTGAGTCGCTTCTTCGATAAGGTGACTAAATACTCTGACTCATATCTCAAACCACACACACACACCTGAAGCCACAGCCATGGCCTGCAAAGAGAGGCGACATGGTGGTCATAAAAAGCATCACCAGTCGCCATAGTAGCATAGAGCCTCATGATGATGTGTTTGACTCCCTCAGGTTATAGAGAAGAGATATTTTACTAAGGACCCAAGTCAGGTAAGTGTGTGCTATATACTGCCTCTCTCAGTATGCTTCTCTCTCTCTCTTTCTCTCTTTCTCTCTCTCACTCTCTCTCTCTCTTTCTTTCTTTTTTTCTCTCTTATTGCATCATGCACACATTGCATGTGCTCTATGTGAAATGGCTATATGAAGAAAACTTGTCTTGCTAAATGAAAACTAATACACTTACTGAATAAGAGAGTGATTCAGACTGCTCAAAACATACTACAGAAAGCGTCTTCACACACACACACACACACACACTCACTCACACATTCATCTTCATTCTTCCACTGATATCTCTTACACACACACACACACAAACACCCACCCACCCAATGTGAAGTGTTGTCATCTATGTCATCATGACTGGACTCATGGCTACTCTGTCTCATTGACGACTTTGTTTACCTTGCCGTGTGTAACTAAGAAGTACTGGACTCTTTGCTACTTTAGCAAACATAATGTGTTTCTATGTATGATTCTGGTGTTTAATCTGAAGCGCAGTAAAGAAACTTGGCTGCAGGCTTGGAAACAGGCTGCTTCAGACTTGAGTGCTTTATTGACTTGGTTCATTTCTTTATTCGTTTGGTTCATGTCATATTGTATGTAATGGCTAGCTTTATACTAATAAGGAATGGATAACCGAATAGATGGATATCAGCATCCAACAGGCAGGTCAACAAGGAGTGTTTGGAATATCTAAGTCAATCATGAATATTATGCCCTGAACTAAGTTTTGGTCTGCAGAGCATCATTCGAAATGAGAACATTTTTGATCCAGGGCAGGAAGTGGGGCACTCTCATGTAGACTTCTGGGTATTCTGGGGTATCACACGGTGCACCTGTGTAGGCTGTGACTCCATACAGGATCTTGGCCTTGCCCTTTCCACAGATGAGAGGACCTCCAGAATCACCCTGGCAACAAACAGAACAGGGACAAGCCAATCAGGAGACAGTGCTCTCTGACACAAGGGGGTAAAACATTTTAACATGTAGTTACAGGTTTTATATTACTGATACATTATTGATGCTTATAAGTAGCCTGGTCCTGACTACGTTTCTCTTCGTCATACAGTCTGGCACAATGTAATAGGAATCTATCTCCGTAATCCAAGTGTCCCGGCCTCCTGGTCTTCCATAAGGGCAACGAGGGGCCACACAACAACAGCCACAGCATTCGGTCTCCCCCAGTCTCTCCATTACTAACGGGACCATCTGATCAATCAAACTTCTCCCAAAGCCAGTTGGAAGGAGAGCTGCGACGTCCTTGCCATTTATAACATGGACAAGACGAGCCTCTTGCTCCTGCTTTGATTGCGTGATGCTCTCGAGAGTTGAGACAACTTCGCGGATAGCTTCTAGCGTCTCTTCCTCCGTCGCCATTGTTGCTATGCTGTTGAACTACAAGCTTCGCTGGAATACAAGCAACTCGGCAGGCAAGTTCCGCGTCTTCACTCAACTGTTCGCTGAATGGCTCGGCTACAGGCGAGCCGTATAATGTGGGTTGGGCCAGACTACGTGCGAGACCGAAATCCGATTTTGGGCGGAAGTACGTAGGATGGTAACGACCAGGCTAGCTTATAAGTATCAAAGTAACACTATTTTTCATTCCAATGCCCTGATACACTAAATAGAAAAGTATGAAATAGTAATATTTTAGGCAATTTCAGATAGGTAACTCAATACAAAAAACAGGGACTGAAAAAAGGATTTTCATTTTGATTTGTTCCAGTGATGAGTACCAGTGTTCTAAAGCCACTCCTCTAAATGGTAACTGGTTAGAGCGTTACAGAATAATGGTTACATTGGGCAGCCGTGGCCTACTGGTTAGGGCTTCAGGCTTGTAACTTGAAGGGTAGGGATAGTGGTTGAGCACTGGTCTCCCCTACCTACATCCATGGCTGAAGTGGCCTTGAGCAAGGCACCTAATCCCTCACTTCTCACGGAGTGTCCCTGTAGCAAGGCAGCTCACTGCTCCGGGTTAGTGTGTGTGTCACCTTACTGTGTGTTCACTGTGTGCTCTGTGTGTTCACTAATTCACGGATGGGATAAATGCAGAGACCAAAATCCTTGTGTATGCAAGTATACTTGGCCGAGAAGCCTGATTTGCGATTTGTGATTTAACAACGTTCCTTTAAAAATAAAATTGCCTTTACGAATGGATTATATGGCAGGTGAAACAATACCATATGTTTTTTTTTCCCTGCACAACAGCCTTAAAGCTTAAATCAAAGCACATTAGACATCAAGGTTAACTGTTTAAAGCACTGTGCCTGCAGGCATGGGGTGAGATTTGAAGTTGGCAATTAGCCTCTATAATATTTGCTCTTCCAACATGTCTGATAGCCTAACTTCAGACATAGCAAATGTCCTTAAGCTCTCTAATAGCATAACCTATGTGTGGTGCTACCAACTGCATGACACTAGGCCTGGAACTTTTCTAAGTGTCTCTGGTATGAATTTTCACACAATGTTTCCTAAAATTAAACATACTTGGAAAAAGTGGTTCTGGTGCTGGATATGAAAATCTGTTTTGTCAACTCATAGTGCTCCTAACCTATTATACAACTGTAGTCTACAGGGGAGACACTGACAATAAAAAAAATAATATTAACCGGCTATCTAAAATTGAAAAAAAAAAGTGTTCACTCTGGAACAAGTGATTTTTTTTCTGGTTTTGGTTATACGTTTATCCAAACCTTTTGTTCATTTTCATTTTCATTCTTTGTAATCCCTGACAAAAACAGTGAGTGCATCACCGCCATTTTAGCTGACATCTGACGCCTGTGTTCTAGATTTATTCCTGCTCTTGTGACCAGGTAGAGATGGGTGCTGACTTACCTGACAGAATCCCTCTTTGCCGTCAGAGACACTGCAGGTCATCTGGGCCTGGTCATAATACTCCTCCCATTTGTTTTCACACTTTGCTGGTTGTTCCAGCTTGACTTTAGCTTCATACAGGACACTCTCTGCTTGCTTCCCAAAGCATCTTCTCCCCCATCCTGCCACCTCACACTGCACGCCTGCCGGGATCTTCTCATCCACTTTGTCAGGGAGCTGCAGCACCTCAACTTTTTTCTTCTTCAGTTTAGCCTTGGTCTGCAGCTGCAACGTAAATAGCACATGCTATCAATCAGCACCTATTCAGTGTGTACACCTGTTGAACAAATAACACAAAGAGCGGATGACTCCACTCCGGGCTGATCTCAGAGACTGGTGCTGAGGAGAAACTAACCCATCGTTTCCAGCTCTCTCCTTCTCAGCATGTGTTGGCTTTGTCTTTATTTGGATTATATCACATTACTCTGCTTTACACATATACTGTATATCTTGCCATCACACTTATCCTGACTACATTTCATACTTTCATTACGTCTTTACTTTTTTAAACATGAGTGGTCATGTATATCACCACAATCTAGCCTGTGGGTTAACACTTGTCAAAACAGATGTGTATCATGCTGTAACAAGCTGTCAATCAATCAGACATGCCTATAAAGAGTGGATGTGATATGTTATGTTGCCTTCTTGATAACTCTTTGCCTTCTATCATCTCCCAATCACACACGTGTCATGTAAAAGAGGGGATTCACCTTCAGCAGCATGATGTCATGATGGAAAGCCCTGGGGTCGTCATCACTAAGCTTCTTCTTGGGGTACTTTGGGTGAGGGATGAACTCAGAGATGCCAATACGCTGTTGGCTCTTCTCCTTTTTACCGATGTTGTGGGCACCCAGCACTACACTGTCTAGGCGAACACTAAGACATGCATAAGACAGTATTATTACAGAGTCCAATCAGTCATGGGTTGTTCATTTTAGGGCAAACCCTCGAGCAATCCAATAATGGTCACTACCAAACTTTCCACAGCACTACTGTTAATAGTCTAACACACACATAAAACCACATGTCTATGTAAGGATCCAACATCCAGATAAAGTTTTGCGTTAATGTTATTAATCTAATCATTTAATTTTACTTTGAAAATGTATTACTTTCACTGTCTGTTTCATTTTGCTGCCTTTGTACAATGCTTACTACCACTACTACCATCACCACTACTAATAATAATAATAATAATAACTATAATAATAATAATTCAGTTATTTATAGAAATAGACACATGCACACACACAAGCACAGTCGCACCTGGAATTAAGACAGTGTGCAGCAGTCAGCACAAAGTCCTCCCTGATCAGCACTCCCCCACATGAGTGACTTCTTCCAATCTGCAGTGAGGCCATGTAGGGTCTGGAGTGGGGCTTGGCCTCACCACCCCCAAAGATGCCACTCTGCACGGCACCTGGTAATCCACATATCATACATCAGTCACAGAGAAGATCAGTCATGCACATGTTGTTGCTGAATTTTTGACTATGGTATATGAAACAGGCTAAATGCACAAATGTACTGTTTTGACTGAGTAAAGATAAATCAACAACAATACTCTATTACATTTCTACTGAAATTACTTGGAAAGCAAAATGTAAAAACATATTTATGAAAATTCATTAAAATGGAGGACATGGCGTTTTGGAACCAAACTCTAAATAAAGAAACTTGTACTTTTACCTGAGAGGGAGAGATGAGAGAGAAGCAGAAACACCAACATTCTTCACTGCCGAACAAAACTGTCTCACACACACACACCACGCATCTCACCTAGTTATAGGCAACACAGCTAACACTATAGACAGTTAACCACAAACAGACACAAACACACACACACACACACTTCTCACCTTGTTAAGTATTTCTCATCATTATTTTTACGATCTTTCTCTCTCACTCACACACATGCACACACACACATAAACACAAAGAGAACTGTGTGTGGGGTTGTGTGTTTCATATTCAACAGGCAGCAAGGGAACTCACACCTTTTGCAGGCTTCAATGTGCAGTGACTAACTTCAAATAATTTACCCATTCTACTGTGTCTTATGGGGACCACAGACCAGCTACATACAGCAGTGTCTAATGGGGACCACAGACCAGCTAGTTTACCTCCCAGTGTTAAATTCAGTGATTATGAATACTTCATAACTTGTATAGTAAAGGGAGATTCGATGTAGACTTCATAAGATATTCATGAAATATTTACAAAGGCTGGAGAGAAGAACGGCAATGCTGCTTTGTGATTGTTGGACTTTTATTTTGACAAGTTGTCGTCGTTCTGTCTTCCACATTTATAAAAGGTTTGGTATGAATGTTGAGTCATGTCTCATGAAACAGTCATGAATGCTTTATGTGCAGTTTATGACAGCTGCTATGAATGTGTTACAGTATGAACTCACCCGTCAAGTAAAGTGTTACCCTAGACTGTTTTATGTAATTGTAACATAATATGAATTGACAAATTGGACAGCCCTGACGTTTCCTTTTTTACATTCAGCTGACCCGTATTTGTGTAACCTGGAACTGTTGGACATTCCCAGTAGCAAAAGATGAGAAATCATCTGCAAAGGTATCATAAAACAAATACATTTTTATGATACAAAATGATTTGCTTGACCATGTTCTGTCTTTTTGGCACTGGAGTAGCCCATTGACTCAGATGTGACGTGATCAGGCAAGAGGTTTGGAACAAAAACGGCAATGCCGCTTTGCAATTGTTGGACTTTTATTTTGACAAATTGTTGTCGTTCTGTCTTCCACATTCATGAAAGGTTTGGTATGAATGTTGAGTCATGTCTCATGAAACAGTCATGAATGCTTTATGTGCAGTTTATGACAGCTATGAATGTGTTATGAACTCACCTGTCAAGTAAAGTGTTACCGTCTAGTTTTATGTAACTGACCTCGTTATATGACCTCTCTTTCTTATGACTCCTCATTTGAATAGAAAATTTGCTTCCCAAAATAACTTTTTCTTCTAAACACTGCACTCTCCCTGTTTGTTCTTTGTGGGTGTGTGATCCAAGGAACTGTATAGAAAATCAAAAAATGGTTGCAGGCCAAAATTGTTTCTTTTTGCTAATTTATTTTCACATTTAGCAGCAGTGGTAACAAACGTTTTGGCCTTGCGGCCTTCGTCAGTCTGTGTAATCCCTAACCACTTCCTAGTCTTAACAAGGCAGGTTGCCTCAATTGATGACACATGTAGCCTGTCTACAGTGCGGCACAGGATCAACGAGCGCTCCGACATTGAAATCATTGATTGAGCTCTCCAAATTGATTAATTGATAAATTATTCTATGAAAAACGTAATTTAGCTTTTGCAATGCCCCTGTCAATTATCATACGTTGGGAAAACATCGAACAAGACTGAGTGAACATAAATCAGCCATTTGTAGGAGTGATATAACTTCCCCAGTAGCAAGACATTTTCTAGAAAAGGACCACACTAAGATCTTAAATGCATTGGCATAGAACACATAGTCCCTGCAGGGGAGGGGAGACAGGAAACTTCTTCAAAGGGAGGCGTTCTGGATGTATCATCTGGGATCTCTGTCTCCAGGTGGAATCAATGAAGATTTTGACCTGTCATCATTTCTTTGAGAATGTATTTTTTTGCTTTTATCATTGTCTGGCTATTTAATGCACTGTATGTTGTGTTGTGAACATGGGAGACACCAAGCGCTCCGACCGATGAATGGCCTGTCCCTGATGTGTCGGAACGCTCATTGACCCTGTGTCGGAGCGCTTCCCAAAACAACAGCCATAAACGCGTTACCAAAATGGCCGCCAAGTAAGAGGACTTGCCTATAAGGACTTTGGGTGCGGGCATCATGACCAACACCAGACCAGCTTGTGTGTTTCGGTGTCAGAGCCATGGGGAAAGGGGTCGCTTGATTGGTTGTTTAGCTTGCCTACAGTACATGTTGTTAAGAAGCTCAGTGTAAGATATTCCCATAGATATTACAATCCTAGTTGGTATTTTGCCTTTGGATGACTGGATCGAATTTCACAGTCATAGTTTTTTCCTTCCTAGTGTAGCGGGACCAGGTTACCAATTAGAATTTGAAGTGTCGACTACGCCACCCAGGGGACATAGGTCACCCTTAGGAAAAGATGGATAAATAAACTGGATAGCCTAAACAAAGGATACCAGAACATAAAGCACACAGGTTCGTGCAAGGATGAAGCAGAGACAGGATTCTATGACAATAATAAATATTTTCTTTATTTTTCCTCTCAAAGGCAAGTTACAATACAGTAAAAGCGTGCAAAGCACTCAGATGGAAATGGGGCAGCCACACACACTCAGAACTGGTTTGGTTAGAGAAGGCCTACTGGTTCTTTGGGTATAGGAAAACACACATAAACTAGGAGGGAGGGCTTACCGCAGGGAGGCGATCTGGAAGAGGGGTCAAAGAGACCACACGTGAACACGGCACACCAAGGTGACACTACACTGCACTGACGGTGAGACACACAGATTCCCTACCACCAGGGGCCCAGCCTCCCTGCCGAGAGCCTCCACTCCTGAAACAAAAGAAAAGGGGTAAGACACAGCAAAACCCACCCCAGTTATACAGCATATGGCCCAGGCCTCTATGGCCAATAGATGTCCCCTTCCGTCTGATTAGTAAGGGACCTTGAAGAGAAAAGAGACTCTTGCAATTAAAAAAATAAAATAAAATAAATAAATAAATAAAAATATATAAGGCAGTGTGAAATAAGTAGTCTGTATCATAATAGCACACTAGTTTAAATACATTGGGAAAAGTACTTTTTTTACTGTTCATGACCTCCTAAAACAAAGAGTTGTGAACAAAGAACAAATAATTTGATAATCATGTAGTTTGGCTCTCTCTCCTGAACACTGAGTTCCTGTCTACAGAGCATCATTCACACCAATAACGTCTTTGATCCAGGGCAGGAAGTGGGGCACTCTTGTGTAGACTTCTGGGTATTCTGGGGTATCGCACGGTGCACCTGTGTAGGCTGTGACTCCATACAGGACCTTGGCCTTGCCCTTTCCACAGATGAGAGGACCTCCAGAATCACCCTGGCAACAAACGGAACATGGGACAAGCCAATCAGGAGACAGTGCTCTCTGACACAATTTATGACCTGTTCTATTAAGGAAGTGAAAAGTCATGCAGAACTCTGTGTCTTTGCTACGATGTCAGCAGGAAGGACAGGCCAGGTTTCTTCATAGTGGTCACTTGTTGAACTCTTCATATGAAACCATATGACATTCCTGATCTTATGGATCACACTGGACATTGGACACTCCCTTTATGGTTGGTCAACTAAACTATGTTCCACTATAATAACTATAACTATAACAAACTATAACATCGGTGGTATGTTGATATATATAAGTATAAATACTCTTTTGATCCCGTGAGGGAAATTTGGTCTCTGATTTATCCCAATCCGTGAATTAGTGATACACACTCAGCACAAACTAATCCCGGCGCAGTGAGCTGCCTGCTACAACAGCAGTGCTCGAGGAGCAGTGAGGGGTTAGGTGCCTTGCTCAAGGGCACTTCAGCCGTGCCTACGGGTCGGGGTTCGAACCGGCAACCCTCCGGTTACAAGTCCGAAGCACTAACCGGTAGGCCACGGCTGCCCCTCAAATCTAAGAGATTTAATTCAACACAGCTCACAACTGCATCCATCAAAATCACTGCAAATGATTTCAGCTGACGTGTGATGCCTGTGTCCAAATATGGCCCTGATCATTCCTGGCCAGTCAGAAATGGGTGCTGACTTACCTGACAGAATCCTCCTCTGCCATCAGGGACACTGCAGGTCATCTGGTCCTGGTTGTAATACTGCTGCCATTTCGCTTCACAGTTCGCTGTCTTGTCCAGCATGACTTCAGCCTCGTACAGGACACTCTCTGCTTCTCGCCCGTGGACCCTCTTCCCCCACCCAGCCACCTCACACTGCTCCCCCGCACGGATCTTCCCATATGTCTTAGGGAGCTCCAACACCTTCACAAACTTGTTCAGCGTAGCCTTTGTCTTCAGCTGAGGAGTGAACAGTATACAGAATGCAACAGTGTTCTCAAAGGACAACTTATATGAATGTATTGTTCAAAGGACAACTCCAGTTTAAGAATAACCGATGGTCTATTTGATATGGGATGATAATGAGGGTAAACATGCATTAAGGATCAAAACTAATAATTAGACTAATTAAGCAAACTAATTTTGAGTAAAACTGGAATATGCATTTACAACAAATTAGCATATAGTGGTAGCCTTTGAGGCAAGCTTGCTAAGTCAAGGTACTGTAAATCACTGATTCAATTGATTCACCTTCAACAGCATGATGTCATGCTCTCGAGTCCTGGGGTCGTCATTGCGAAGCTTCTTCTTGGGGTACTTTGGGTGAGGGATGAACTCAGAGATGCCAATGTGCTGTTGGCTCTTCTCCTGCTTACTGATGTTGTGGGCGCCCAGCACTACGTCGTCTAGGGGATCACTAAGCCATGCACACAACAACAAATATGATTACAGAGTCCAATCAGTCATTATGGGTTGTTCATTAAAAGAAACATAGCAATAGAATATAGTTTATATAGCACTAGAACACACAATCAACAACTAACATGAATGAGAATAGACACAAGACACAAGCATTTGCTTTAGAGTGGCTCATTAATATAAACACTTTCAAGAGGAACCCCACGTTTCTTCCTTACACACAAACATACACACATATGCACACATGCACGCATGCACAAGTATGGTCGCCCCTGCTATTATAACAGTGTGCAGCAGTCAGTACGAAGTCCTCTCTGATCAGCACTCCTCCACACCCGTGGTGTCTCCGTGTCTGCAGTGAGGCCATGTAGGGTCTGGAGTGGGGCTTGGCCATACGACCACCAAAGATGCCACTCTGCACGCCACCTGATAGTCCACAAGTATCCACAGATCATCAGCATTATGGCAGGGTATATCATTTCCATGTTAGATCAAATGATAATTCATTCACACCTATTACCTTACCTGAGATTAATATGAGATCAAATGACACGCACACACACACTTCTCACCTTGCTAACTCTTTCCCTTCCCACCACCCCAACCCTTTCTGTCTGACACACACATACACACAGGAAGCTAGGGGGGCTCATACTCTGTTGGAAACTTCACACCTTTGCAGTGTGCAGAGTGTAGTGAGTGAGTAGTGTAGTGTGCAGACTGCAGTGTGTAGTGAGTAGTGTGGCCCAGCAGCACCAGTGAGCAGTAATTAGACTACAGCACATACTGGACTTCTTCTCATTTATTTCACTCTTATCTTATCAGTACATAACAGCAGTTAGTATAGCGTGAGTCTATCAGAAGCATAGCATCTGTGTGTCTGACACAAGTTAGCATACCATCTGTGTGTCTAACACAAGTGAGCATAGCATCTATGTGTATGTCAGAAGTTAGCATAGCATATGTGTGTCTGACAAAAGTTGGGGCAATAAAAATACCTGCAGACGTGAGGCAAGAGATGGGCTGTTGTGGCTTCCTGTGTGTGTGTGTGTGTGTGTGTGTGTGTGTGTGTGTGTGTGTGTGTGTTTCAGTTTGTGTCAAAATAGCAGCAAGACCATCAAGGTCGGTTAACCCCCTGCCTGCCATCTTAATTTTTCTCATTAGGTCTTGCCCCTATGGTGCAAAATTCACTGATCGCATGCATTGTGTTAATGTGGCAACTGTGTCCTGTTTCATTTCAGCGCCCATGTTAACAGGTTATATCTGCATGAACAGAATGTATGTAGTTTCACTGTTTTAGAAGAGGAGGGGACAGTGGACATGCAGCCAATAAGCACTCAGTATCAAATAAATTGATTGTTTTATTGTAAACAAAGCCCTGGGGAGATGTACATTAAAACAAGTTGCTATAGATTGAAATTCACTTAAGCACATTCACAGAGAGAGAGAGAGAGAGAGAGAGAGAGAGAGAGGGTTGCCGGTTCAAACCCCGACCAGTAGGAGCAGCAAAGCACCTAACCCCTCACTGCTCCCCAAGCGCCGCTGTTGTAGCAGGCAGCTCACTGCGTTGGGATTAGTGTGTGCTTCACCTCACTGTGTGTTCACTGTGTGCTGAGTGTGTTTCACTAATTCACAGATTGGGATAAATGCAGAGACCAAATTTCCCTCACGGGATCAAAAAAGTACCGGTATATATACTTATACTTACTTAAAAAGAAAAGAAAGAAAGAGCGAGAGAAACACACAAACGCAGCAAAGTGGCTCATGGGTCCCTCTCTTTCCTCCCAGGAAATAGCCAGCAGGGTGTGCCAAAAATGACCCCCAAAGTAAATCGAGAAATGTAGGGTTCGTAACAGTAATGTTTTGTAATTTGGTGACTGGCTGCTCATTCATTCCCTCTATTTCCTCCCCATCACCTTCTTGATCCAGGGCAGGAAGGCAGAGACCCGGGTGTAGACCTGCGGATAGGCTCTGTTCCTGCAGTCCTGGCTAGTGTACGCATCAAGACCCTGAAGTTTAGTATTGCACACTAGAGGCCCTCCTGAGTCTCCCTGGAGAGAGAGAGAGAGAGAGACATTAGATCTATACTGCTATGGCAGTACAGACATGGACACATAGGAGCTTAATAAACACTGATTAGCATGATAGCTTACCATCTAAGGAAAACTTACACACACACACACACACACACACACCTGGCAGAAGCCCTTGCCCTGGCTGGTGCTGCTGCACATCATGTGGCTGTGGTTAAAGTACTTCTGCCATGAATCTGCACACTCCTTCTGATCCACCATATGCACCAGTGCCTCCTGCAGGAGGTGCTCAGCGTGGGAGTTCGGGGCCTTCATCCCCCAGCCGGCCACCCAGCACCTTGTCCTTGCAGGGACCTCCCCGTCCTTCTTGGGCAGCCCCAACAGCTTCACACACTTGCTCAGCTTCGCCTTGCTCTTCAGCTGCAGAGGGGGGGACAGACCAGCCACACAACACATCTACACACAGCTGACCACAACACATCTACACACAGCTGACCACATTACGTCTACACACAACTGACCACAACACATCTACACACAACTGACCAGTCACACAACACGTCTACACACAACTGACCAGCCACACAACACATCTACACACAACTGACCAGTCACACAACACGTCTACACATAACTGACCAGTCATACAACACTTCTACGGCTGCAGATATATTCAATGCCATTTAACTTGTCGAGGAGTACGGTCACAAATATGTGATTAGAATGTTTACGAACTGACAGTTCCGCATTATGATGCAACAATTACTCAGAGATTTCCCCCATAGACTGTATAAAGAACACTGACACTATAGATCGTTTGCGTAGAATTCTGGAAGGAACCAAGAAAATAATTCACTCCTCAACAATGTCTACATTCAATGCTATTTAAGCCACCTCGAAAGTTTGTTTAGCAGTCCCTCCAGGATTTCGCGAGGATTTTTTGTGATTGTTGCGATCTAAAATGCCTGATTTCGCGACAACTTTTCTAAAAAATTGCGATGGAAGTTGCGGTGAATTGCGAGAGGTAGTGAAAATTGCAAAAATAGTTGCGATTTTTTTTTTATTATTATTTTTTAATTGAGGATAATTAAGGTTAGTAAGACCAAAATTACACTGATCATCTTGATGCTTATTAAAAAGGATAAGTAAAGGTAAATAGTAACAGAAAATCAAAGTAGGCCTACTTTTTTTGTGTAAAAATTTTGACTGGGGTAATTCACAAAGCAGTATAACCTTTCGTAGAACTGTCCAAAAAAGACAGCCCCTAAAGAGATGGCATCATATCATGTTTCAATACATTCATATATGTTGTAATTCATATTAAGTTCATATATTTTTAATAATTCATATTCTGTGACTTGCATAGTTACTAATAGCCAACTAAGTATCTAGTAATTTCATATTGATTTAAACTATTAGACTACACTTTTCTTTAATGTTATTACATTGGTGGTGTGTAAGTCTAATTGACTGCCTGCCACTTTAAAGACGTGAGAGTAGCGTAATGACATTTTTAAGCAGATTGGAACGCTTGCATCTCACTGTGTTCGGCTACGACTGGAAAGTGGAAATAACTTTTTGCTTAAGATATGTGGATGGAATTCGGGATGTTTTCTATGTCATTAGTTAAAATAAATGTTAAAAAATAACTTGTATGAAATCATTCTTGGATCATAGAAGAGGTACATTTCTTACAATGTTATTAATTTCTATGATTTTGGTAGCACTACACCAGTGGTCCCCAAACTTTTTCTTCCGAGGGCCAGCTCACTATGCCTGGCTCTAAGAGAGGGCCAGAGATTCGGAGTATATAAGTAAACTTATATTATGTAAACTTATGTAAAATAAATAGCTTAGTGCTGTGAACAACAGCAGGCTACCTTAGTTGAATATTCCATTACATTTAATCATAGGCTACTGCAATTTAATACCATTATTAGTTGTGTTTATATTGCCATCATGCCATATCAGTGTAAAATGTAGCTCAAATGAAATAATACTAATAAAAAGACTTTAACAGTCCCAAAAGTGTATTTTATCCAAAATGTGTGAACTCTGAACTCTGTGTATGTGCATACACAGCTCAAGTTGTGAACAAGCAATATCCTACAAATAATTTGAAGTTCTCAAACTATGAGAGTTTTATGAAGTGCAGGCAAAAACATCTGAAATGACCACTTTCACTCACCTGATGAGAACTTGTGAATTTGTATGAACATTTGAACGAGTGAATAAAAAATAGAAATAATTATCCCAGAAAGTCCCAGAAATATGACTTGACTTAGTTAGTTATTAAAAATTAATTGATACACTTCTAGAATACTTTGAGCACTAATGCAGTCAGCCTCTTGCATTGTTTGCAGGTAGGCCTACGTTTCATTCCGTTTTCGATGGCAAACGCAAAACAGCGCCAAAATAACCACCAGTGGACAAAGTACCAGAGTATTACATGTGTACTGTTAAGACTCGCCATAGAGAATGAATGGGGGAAATTACGGAGGTTATAGTTTGACGATGTCGTACTCTCATGCGGGCCAGATGCTATATACCGCGGACATGTTTTGGGGGGCCACCCAAAATGAGGTGGCGGGCCATATCCGGCCCGCGGGCTGTAGTTTGGGGACCACTGCACTACACAAACTGAGCCCACAAGCTAGCAAACACGAGGAGCTACAACAGAGGGCAGCTCATCCCGGACAGAAAGGCTACAGTCTGCCTGACGTGACTCGCGGGAGACATCGCGGGAGATATCGCGGAATGTTGTTTGCAATAAACACAGCAGAACTTTCATTCTTACTCATTAAAATGAGCATGATGACTGACAAAATAAATTCTTATGATGTAGTTTAAATAAACCACTGTTGTCATACAGTTAACAGGCCTGCATTGTAGCACATAAATTCAATATCAAGTGTTTCCCCTATATGTGTGTCTATCTATTTAGCCAACAGTAGAAAATAACAGAATATCCAAACGTTTTCAGTAGGCTAGCCTACCATTGTTGCAGAAATCACGTATAAGAAGGTATCCCTTCGATTTCTGTTTATTTTCGCATATTCCAACATAAGGAAGCAGCATGAGCCTCCCGTCATAATCGTCATGAGGACATTCCTCCCAAATGGCCCTATCACTGTCATGAGCATTCTCTCTCCCGGGCAACAACCTTAATTGATTCAACTCTCTGCCACTCTGCTCACTCTCTCTCTACTCTGCCTAACGAGCTCCACCTGGCTCCGCCCTGCTCTGCTCTTGTTACCTGGCCAGCTGCGCTGCATTTCCCACTCACCATCCTCACCTTGCCCCACTCTGCTCTAATTACTCTGCCAGCTGCACTGCATTTCTCCACTAACCTCTCCCAGTATATAAAGCCCTGTTTTTCAGCCAAGCCCTGTCAGATCGTCTTCAAACCTGGACCAGTAACCTGCCTGCCTGCCTGCCTGCCTGCCTGCCTGCCTGCCTGCCTGTCTGCCTGTCTGTCTGTCTGTCTACTCTCTGACTCCTACCTGTGATTCGGATCCTTTCTTGACTGCCTCCCTGTTCTACCGCCCCGGTTATCCCGACCTGCCTTCCGGATCTTCTCGATTACTCTCCGATCTTCAGCCCCCCCGGTAACTCGAACCTGCCTTCTGTCCCTCACCACGTTTAGTGCCTAGCCCTGGTCTGTACTACTGCCTGCTGTTCACCTGGCTGTGGTGTGTGTGTTCCCCTGAGCCCCGAGAACCCCTGACACCCCTGGCACTCCTAGCACCCCTGGAACCGGAACATCCAAGACCTCACGTTTCTCTCACTCCTCTTCCCCCCCGAACCCTTCAATAAAAAGACTCTGAATTTTTGAACTTGCGCTCTTGGGTCGTCTTCTGTCCGTGACAGAACGATCTGACCACTACGGACCCAGCGCACTCCCTGACCACTATGGAGGAAGGGCCCGAGATGACTGCCCTACAGCGACTGGAACGCACTGAGGGAGACATCAATCGGATGGCTGGCGACATCGCTTCCCTTCTCCAGCTAGGCAACCAACAACAACAGCAATCCAACCAGCAGCGACAACAGTTCCAACTGCAGCAACAACTGCTAGCCCAAGCCCTGCAACTACTCTCAAACCCGGCTACTCCACCTGCACCCACCCCTGGTTCTTCTGTTCCTGTACCACCGGCAGTGCTGCCACCAGATCCCCACGCTCCTGAACCAAAGATTGGGAACCCGGAACGTTTCGATGGAGACCAAAAGCAAGTAAGACCATTCTTGAGCAGCTGCAGAATCCAGTTCGCACTACAGCCCAGGACCTTCTCAACGGAGGGAGCCAAGGTGGGGTATGTCATCACCCATCTCATCGGCCGAGCTCGGTTGTGGGGAACGGCGGAATTCGACCGGCAAACCCCAGCCTGTGCCTCCTTCAGTGCTTTTGAGGAGGAGATGTTAAAGGTCTTTGATCTAGGCTCGCCAACAGCCGAAGCGTCACAAGCTCTGCTCACCATCCGTCAGGGCAATCGGACAGTGGCAGACTTCTCCATTGACTTTCGTACCCTGGCCAGTCAAAGCTCGTTTAACTCCGAGGCACTGGTGCAAGCCTTCCTCCACAGCTTGGCGGACTATATCAAAGACGAGCTGGTTTCTCATGACCCGCCCTCAACGCTTGATGCCGCCATTGACCTTGCCGTCCGCATTGACCGCCGTATACAGACCCGGAGGAGGGTGAAGGGGCGTCTCAGTCAACCTGCCATCCGCACTCGGGTCGATACCTCCTCTGTCCAGCCCCTGCCTGTCAAGTCCCAAGGCCAACTCAATCAGCCTGAGGCCATGGAGATTGGCCGTGCCTCTCTGACTCCCGGGGAGCGTCGGCGCCGTCTAACCTCCAACCTTTGCCTCTACTGTGGTGGTGAAAATCACCGTGGTCGCCACCTGTCCGGCAAAGGCCGCAGCTCACCAGGTGTAGGGGAGATCCGGGTGAGCTCAACAAGTCTTCAGTCTCTCTCCATCCGAAAACCCCTGCTTCATCTCCGCCTTCAGCTTTCCGACACGACTCATACGTTGGCCGCCCTTGTGGATTCTGGAGCCGAAGCAAACATCATGGACCCTGAGCTTGCACGGCAACTGGACGTGAACCATCATCAACTGGCACAACCCATTCCTGCACGAGCCCTGGATGGACATCATCTGGGCAAGGTCACTCACATCTCAGCCCCTGTGACAATTCTGCTGTCAGGAAACCACCAAGAGTCCATCCAGTTTCACCTTCTACACTCACCTGGCCAACCACTCATTCTCGGATACCCGTGGCTCCGTCAGCACAACCCCCACATCGACTGGGAGACAGGGACAGTCCGTTCGTGGGGAAGGAGTTGTCACCAGACCTGTTTAAGGGGGGCCACCCTGCCCGTTCACTGGGAAATATCTAGCGCTACCCCCGACATATCCAATGTTCCGACCTGTTACCACAGCCTGAAAGAGGTGTTCAACAAATCCAAGGCGACATCTCTACCCCCACACAGACCCTATGACTGCGCGATTGATCTCCTGCCTGGCACAGCACCTCCCAAGGGTCGTCTGTATTCACTGTCAGCCCCAGAAAGAAAGGCCATGGAAGACTACATTAATGACTCTCTTGCCGCCGGGATAATCAGACCGTCTTCTTCCCCCGCCGGAGCGGGATTCTTCTTCGTCGGTAAGAAGGACGGTTCTCTTCGTCCATGCATAGATTACCGGGGTCTGAACGACATCACTGTTAAGAATCGCTACCCACTGCCCTTACTTTCGTCTGCCTTCGAACTGCTGCAGGGAGCCACCGTATTCACGAAGCTGGACCTTCGCAATGCCTACCATCTGGTGCGGGTGAGAGAGGGAGACGAGTGGAAGACTGCGTTCAACACACCAACCAGCCACTATGAATACCTCGTCATGCCATTTGGCCTCACCAATGCCCCAGCAGTTTTTCAAGCCCTAGTGAATGATATCCTCAGGGACATGCTAAATACATTCGTTTTTGTGTACCTTGACGATATTTTAATATTCTCAAAGACTCTGTCAGAACACACGCACCATGTCCAGTTGGTCCTGCGCCGCCTGCTGGAGAACTCTCTTTTCGTGAAGGCAGAGAAGTGCGAGTTCCATGCCAAGACCGTTTCATTCCTGGGGTATGTGATCAACGAGGGCAGCATTCAGATGGATCTCATGAAGGTGTCGGCTGTCACGTCCTGGCCAGTCCCTGAGTCTCGGAAAAAGTTGCAACAGTTCCTGGGCTTTGCAAACTTTTATAGGAGGTTCATCCGAAACTATAGCACAGTGGCTGCACCACTCACGGCGCTAACCAGCACTAAACAGCCGTACCAATGGACAGCAGCTGCTGATAAGGCCTTCAATAGCCTCAAGACACGTTTCACTTCCGCTCCAATCCTCCAGATGCCAGATGCTGCAAGGCAGTTTGTGGTGGAGGTAGATGCTTCGGACGTGGGAGTGGGTGCAGTGCTTTCTCAGAGAGCAGCCGAGGATGGCAAGATGCACCCCTGTGCCTTCTACTCCCGTCGGCTAACCCCAGCCGAATGCAACTACGACATTGGGAACCGCGAGCTGCTGGCCGTCAAGCTCGCCCTTGAAGAATGGCGGCACTGGTTAGAGGGGTCAAAGGAACCATTCGTAGTGTGGACAGACCACAAAAACCTGGAGTATATCCAAACAGCCAGGAGGCTGAACTCCCGTCAACAGCGGTGGTCTCTGTTCTTTACCCGCTTCAATTTCACGCTCTCCTACCGCCCGGGATCTAGCAACATCAAACCTGATGCCCTTTCCCGGATGTTTCAGAAGGACGAGATCACCGCCATGCCAGCTCCCATTCTTCCCAGCCACTTTGTCGTAGCGGCCCTCACCTGGGAGATCGAGAAGCAGGTCATGGAGGCTCTTCGGAACCAGCCAGGCCCAAGCACCAGCGCCCCCAACCGTCTGTTTGTTCCAGCAAATCTCAGGTCACCTGTGATCCAGTGGGGGCACGAATCCCGTCTGGCCTGTCATCCCGGCATCACTCGCACCCTTCATCTGGTCCGCCAGCGGTTCTGGTGGCGGCGGATGAGACGGGATGTCCAAGAATTCATCCGAGCTTGTCCCACTTGTAACCGAAACAAGACCCCCAACCAGCCTCCTGCTGGGTTGCTGCAACCCCTACTCGTACCCAAGCGGCCCTGGTCCCACGTTTCACTGGACTTTGTTACGGGTCTTCCGCCCTCTGACGGACACACAGTCATCCTTACCATTGTTGACCGCTTTAGTAAGATGACCCACTTCGTGCCTCTTCCTAAACTACCCTCTGCTAAGGAGACCGCCCAGGTGGTCCTGGAACATGTGTTTCGTATCCATGGCCTACCCCAGGATATAGTGTCAGACCGGGGGCCGCAATTCTCAGCAACCTTTTGGAAGGAGTTCTGTCATCTCCTTGGGGCCACCGCCAGCCTATCATCTGGATTCCACCCGCAGTCAAACGGCCAAACTGAACGCATGAACCAGGAGCTGGAGAAGGCACTGAGGTGCGTGGCCTCCCAAAATCCCCGGGCCTGGGCTCAACACCTGCTCTGGGTGGAATATGCCCATAATTCACTCACCAGTTCCGCCACCGGGCTCTCCCCCTTTCAGTGTGTCTACGGGTATCAACCCCCACTGTTTGCCAGCCAGGAAGCGGATGCCACCTGTCCGTCTGCCCTTGCGTATGCCCGCCGCTGCCGCCGCACTTGGGCCCAGGCTCGCACTATGCTCCTGAAGTCAGGAACCAGCTACGCCGTCGGTGCCAACCGACGGAGGGCCCCAGCACCTACTTACCGGGTTGGTCAGAAGGTCTGGCTGTCTGCCCGGGATCTGCCGCTGCGGGTTGAATCACGAAAGCTGGCCCCTCGCTTCATTGGTCCTTTTCCTGTGCAGAAAGTCATCAGTCCAACGGCGGTTCGGCTTCAGTTGCCCACTTCCATGCGGGTCCATCCCACCTTCCACGTCTCCAAGGTCAAGCCGGTCCATGAAAGTCCCCTGGTCCCTGCGGCTCCGCCGCCGCCTCCTCCGCGCCTCTTAGATGGCGGTCCTGTCTTCACCGTCCGGCGGCTGCTCCGCTCTAGGCGACGGGCTAGGGGTCTCCAGTACCTCGTTGACTGGGAGGGATATGGTCCGGAGGAGAGGACCTGGATCCCGGCCAGGAGGATAGTGGACCGGACCCTCATCACTGACTTCCACCGACTACATCCTGATCAGCCTGCAATCCGTAGGGGCCGTCCCAGAGGGGTCCCTAGCCGTCCTGCCCGCCCGGCTTCCTGTCCTGTGCCTGACCCTGATCCTGTCTCAGTACCTGTCCTGTCTCCCGACCGTGACCCTCCAGCTCCTTCTGAGGATGAGGATGCTCACTCGGACCGCTCGGAGGAGTTCTGACCCGCCGCCTGCTCCCCTCCACCCTCCCGGCATGATGTTGTTCTTGGGACTTTTGGGGCCGTCCCTTAGGGGGGGGGTCCTGTCATGAGCATTCTCTCTCCCGGGCAACAACCTTAATTGATTCAACTCTCTGCCACTCTGCTCACTCTCTCTCTACTCTGCCTAACGAGCTCCACCTGGCTCCGCCCTGCTCTGCTCTTGTTACCTGGCCAGCTGCGCTGCATTTCCCACTCACCATCCTCACCTTGCCCCACTCTGCTCTAATTACTCTGCCAGCTGCACTGCATTTCTCCACTAACCTCTCCCAGTATATAAAGCCCTGTTTTTCAGCCAAGCCCTGTCAGATCGTCTTCAAACCTGGACCAGTAACCTGCCTGCCTGCCTGTCTACTCTCTGACTCCTACCTGTGATTCGGATCCTTTCTTGACTGCCTCCCTGTTCTACCGCCCCGGTATCGAATCTGCCTTCTGTCCCTCACCACGTTTAGTGCCTAGCCCTGGTCTGTACTACTGCCTGCTGTTCACCTTGCTGTTGTGTGTGTGTTCCCCTGAGCCCCGAGAACCCCTGACACCCCTGGCACTCCTAGCACCCCTGGAACCGGAACCTCCAAGACCTCACGTTTCTCTCACTCCTCTTCCCCCCTGAACCCTTCAATAAAAAGACTCTGAATTTGAACTTGCGCTCTTGGGTCGTCTTCTGTCCGTGACACACTGTATGAACATGACTAGGGATGTAATGGTATAAAAATGTAAGCTCATGGTTATGGTGACCAAAATGATCACACATACACACACACACACACACACACACACACACACACATATACTGTACACACACACACACACACAAACACACATTTAAAATGATCATGGTTTTCAGTATTATTGCTGTATGTTTAATAGTGTTGCACAGTGTATCGATACTAAAAAGGTATCACGATGCCTTCACCCAAAAAACGATACGATTTCCGACGTTTTTAGAATCGATACTTTATTAAAATAGTAACGTTCTGTGTCTGTGTGAACTGCTGCTCTCACTGCTCCTTGCACGCATCTAGGCAAGTGGGCGTGTCAAGCAGGCAGCTCTGAGATAGTGAGTGTGCAGCCAACGTCAACAGTTCTTTGCCGACAGTCCTCGGCCTGGTGGATAAAACAAAAGGTGAAGTGAAATCTGCAGCTATTTTGGATACATCGTGAATAGTGAAGGCAAGCCATCAGGTACACAGAGGCCCGTTTGTGAAATATGTTTCAAAGTCATTTAAAAGCAGTAGGCTACGCATGGAACTTAGCTAAACACCTCGCAGACATATCCCAACATTTTTAAAGAATAACATTACCATAACCTGTAAACAATCTATTTCAGTACTACTGGTAATATGTCATTGCATGTAGACTGCAATTTTTATTGCCCATATATAGGATAGGCTACCCGAAATGCGCTAATTAAAGCCCACAGCATATATTACCACCAAAGCGTGTTGAGTCCCAATAATAATAATAATAACCACTGATTGTAGTGGTAGCAAATGATGTTATCAAAGAAATAGACGTAATGTAGGAAAGCACACAGATATATTGCAACAGGTAGGCCTATCTGACGAAGACCTGAGTGGTTGGAACGTCATACTTGTACACTGGGCGCAAAGAAGACTATCCTCACATTTTTCCCTTTGCAACTGTCAAAGAAATCCCATGAACACGGGAAGGCCTTGGGTAGCCTATACTGTACATCAGATGGCCTAAAGATTAGGCCCCTCTGCATAGCATTCAGTGATTTGCATGCAGTAATTTCAACACTGACCTTGATCTAGCCTAGTTTGGCTATTTAAAGCTACTTTATTGCCAAAACACAACACAATGTAAATGAACTATAACAAACAATAAAGGACTTAATCACACAAAGTAGGCCTACTATTTTACTGACTATAAAACATAATCATTATTTAGGAAGTTTAGAAGTTTATAACCCAGAATTGACCTGCACATTACAAAAGTGCACTGAATTCAACACAAATGACTCAATACACTTGGAGGAGGTATGAGTGCTTTCTTTTCCAGATATCTTAGGATTTCGCCATAGTATCGTTTCAGTATCGAGCATCGTGATATTTATGGCAGGTATCGTATCGAAGTCATTATTTTGGTATCGTGACAACACTAATGTTTAAAAGTGTGTTCAATATGTGACATGAGTACAATTTACAGTTGTTTGTAGCCAAGTTGCTTAGCTTGCGTAGCTTGTTTGGCTATTTACCAAACATCTGACATGCATGACAATGTTCCCGGCGTGAGAACTGTGTTGATCACTGATGGTGTAACGTCAGGATTTTATTTATTGACTGCTGTTTTCATGAATTCATGATGAAGACTGTGCTTATATTTTCCTTGAAATGTTCAATATTTGATCTGTTGTCTTTACACAATGTCCCAACTCTTTTGGAATTAGGGTTGTAATATAATATCATATCAATACCGTACAGATGAATGATATTGTGATATTGTAGTCCATATCTCCTAGTCTGGGTGCCAGTCAAACTTAGCCCCGACCACAACATTTGAGGTCGGGAAGTTCGGTTTGGCATTGCTCCGTTGTTGAGCAACTATGCTCGAACCAGAGCTGTTTTGACCAATTAAGTTTGACTTTACGATCATGGACAGGTGAGCAACAGTGCCTTGTCTATCATGTCATCTGAGCTTAGGTTGATATTGACCATTTTTCAAGGTCAAGGATTTGTGCTTGGTAGAACGAATGGAACACACAATGGAACAGACACACACCATGGATCAGACTAGCGAGTGTGCAGGAAGCTGCAGGTGCATTATTAAAAACCATGTGCGCAAAGGATTGTGGGTGTTCCAAGCATGCAGAGGATAAACGCATGCATCCTCGAAAATTCTCAGAAAATCTCAGAACAAAGGACTCAGTACTTGATAGAATTTTAAAGTACCCTTGACATTGAAAGAGCAGCTTTGAAGGACCCATCCTTGACTTTGAGAAACGGTCATTGTTTGCAACAAAAACGAGACGGAGAGAAGGAGACAGATGGCTTCTGACAGGGAAGCTACCAGGCTCGTAACTGAGGCGTTCTGTTCACGTTGTGTCTGCTGCAGCACTTAATATTCACTATAATCAAAGGAAGTAGCTACACCAGACCTGATAGCGGCGCGTACGTTCGAATAGACCAGTCTTCTAAAATTGATTTTACGCGTTGCGAAGGGAAAGCTTCAGTTACGTGCCTGGTGTAGCTTCCCCGTGAGACCCCATAGAAAAATGTATATTATTTCCATGAGGTTTTATCACTCGAAACAATTATTTCTGAAAACTTTGGCCCAAGTTGACATGTGGGAAAACTCTGGTTTCACTTTCATCAAAGGAAAACAGCAGCGTGTTTGCATTGTGACATGTTGTTCTCTCGTTTGCTTCAAATCTCTGATTGGCCACCTGTTGGCTCCAGGGGTGCGACACCCCAGCTGTTTATAAAATGTTTGTGAGGGGAAATATCTGTTTTTCCAAATAGCCTACCCTGCTACGTATTTTGTTGTCTTAGATTTTGCTATCGGGTCTTGTAGGAGATATTGACAGCATAACTTTTACAAAAGACCAGAAAACAATGTTAAGGCATTTGTGGAGAAGAATGATGGTTTGTGTGTTCTTCCTACAGCTCATGGTAAGATATTCCGTTGCTCTGATTGGTTAGGTCTATCCAATTGAGTGCAGAGGCATTCCCCCCCTGTATCGGTTGAAACACGCCCCATAATTATGTCCCAATGGAGCAGTATCAGACTTAATTGGGGCGTAATTATCTGACTAGAATCTGAATATGACGCGTCAGGCTACATATTTCCTACTCACACACACATACACACACATACACACACACACACACGCACTGCTCCGCTGAGGACCAATTGAACAACCTAGCTAACGTCACTGCAACCACTCGGAAAAAAATGGTAGCACTCACCAAGTCAGTGGAGACGATTGAAAACCACCAGCGCCGCCTGAACTTGAGACTGGTGGGCTTGCCAGAAAACTCAGAGAAAGATGACTTGGTATCCTTCCTCAACAGGTGGTTAACTGAACTCCTTGGTCAAGAAAATTTCCCGATTCCACCTTCCATTGACCCAAGCCTTCAGACTCCCCAAAGCAGCCGCTTCTAAAGCCAACAATCCGAACCAAAAACCTTTTCCTCGGGCGATTCTTGTGAAATTCCGATGGTTGACTGACAGAGGCCGAGTGATGAAGGCGGCCCGCAAGAAGAAATCGTTACAGTTTGAGGAGAATCGTGTGATGTTTTTTCCCGATCTATCCGCAGAGATCCAGCAGCAGAGGAGAATGTTCGATGGCGTAAAAACTGCATACTCTGGATATTGAGTTTGGATTACAGTTCCCAGCAAAGATGAGAATTTACCACAAGGGTAAACTGCTTACGTTTCTTACTCCAGCAGATGTAGAGGCCTTCATACAAGAGGTCGAGACAGAACGGTCTCAGACTGAACGGGACAATGACATGAGTGAGTCTGGCTAGATTTCGCAAGCATGCTTTGATCCAACATAAATTAACAAAGCTTTGACTAAGCGATACTAAGAGTATCATGTATCACATATTCTGGGTTATAGCTGGCCCCTTTGTGTTTAATTTGACATAATGTTATGGGCATACGCGTAGATTACGTTGGGGACGGGTGGGATATGTCCCCACCACTATTTATAATTTGAATTTTGTCCCCACCACTTCTAAAAATGTGCAAACCAATTGCGACCGAAAAAATCCCCACATACTGAAATCATCGAGTCAAAACCATGCGATAGGCGTGCACAATGACATCCTCACAGCATGCACAGCTGCCTAGATATGTGTGGATCCAGTGTTGCGTGGTTAAAGGGGTGGTTCAGGATTTTGAACATAGGACCTCATTTCCAAGTAAGCAAGTGTGATATTTATCAGTGGAGACCGTTTTCAACACGTTTCATCCAGTCCTTCTAATTGCAGAGTTCGCAGGTGCTAGGCTAGCGCAAGTCAACGGTATGTGCTAGCCTGCCACTAAAGACAGTCTTACCCACTCCAAAGTACACCCGAGGCAAATAAATTATAACGCCAGACTATCGATGTAAATGTCTGTATTGACAGTGTTATTTCTAACGTTATTCTATCCTTGCATTTCAACGATCGCATTACATTTTGAGGGACTAGTTTCTTAGCAGCGGCGGAATTATACTTGCTCCGGTTAGTAGTACTGCGCCGAAAAGTAAACAGTAAAGCGCACTCTAATGGGGATACCTAGTAGTAGCCTTGGTAATATCAGTCCGCCGCTGAGTTGCAAAATGACTACTAACAACTTTAGGGACCAAAGTATAACTATTGCAACGCGATGCAAGGGTAGTTGTATTTCTTATACTATTCTATCAACACAGACATTTACATTGATTGTCTGGAATTTGCCTCAGGTGTACTTTGGAGTGGGTAAGACTGTCTTTAGTGGCAGGCTAGCACATACCGTTGACTTGCGCTAGCCTAGCACCTGCGAACTCTGCAATTAGAAGGACTGGATGAAACGTGCTGAAAACGGTTTCAACTGATAAATATCACACTTGCTTACTTGGAAATAAGGTCTTATGTCCAAAATCCTGAACCATCCCTTTAAGGTTTTTTAACATCCGCACCCACCCGACCCTCCAGTCATGTAGCCTAATGCCTGCTAGAGTTGACTGTAGCTCGGAATGCAATCGGTTGCCATAGTAGGCTATCCCAAAATCCAGCGATAAAACAAAGCATGAACTCATGAGCGTCGGTCTGCCATAGGCTATATGTATCCTCTGATTGTAATGTTTACAGATAGGCTATCTAGGCGATATTTGTAACATTTATTTTGTATTTGGCCTGTTATAAAATCATATAGGCCTATTGAACAATTTAAACACATTGTGAACCCCAAAGTTGGAGACATGCATATAGACATTGCTGCAAATTTAAAACCGGATTACTCTGGAATCGCTAACTGTACAGGGGAGTGCTTTAAACTTTAATTAAAACTTTAAACTTTAATTACACCTTTGTGTTCGGTAAGGTCTGCTGTTTATTCTGATATATGGTTTGTCATGTGTTGAGGGAAAGTTCGCGAAGCCAAGATGAATGGTTAGGGAGACGGGTGCAGAAAATAGGCTATGATTAAATTAAAGTTCGGCTACTTTTCTCACGAACCGTTTACCACAACAACTAACCACCAACATCGTTTAAAAGCTGAGAAAAAGCTCGTTCGTGTGATGCATGTGATGTCTGTGATGAATAGGCTACTTCGCAAGTAGTTCAGCAAATTTGGGTGGTACCGAAATAGGCTACCTTACAGAGCAGCAGATCAGGGCTGGCCATATCAGCTCTGATGTACATTGATTTAAATGCATCGTTTCACTACCCAACACGCGAACAAGAAAGAAAAGAAAAAAGAAACCAATGAGCTCATGTCGCGATTTCCGATAGGCCTAGGCCTAGAGAAAAGACAGCTATTGGTAACCTAACAAGTAGGATTTGCTTTGCCTACTCTGCTGTTTGATTGTCCCAAACTTTGAGACGACCCATACTCGCATTAACTGAATCTTATCAACCCGAACTGCGATGTTCCAAACAGAGTGACAGGATGCAATGCCTAATAATCTCACTGCCTACGGCATAAGTGATACAGTGCGCCTAGGCCTACTGTTAAACACCTGAAAAATATTAAGCTGCTGTTTTCTTTTCATGACGAGCACTAGGCCTACGTTTGAATGATTTATGACTGAATGGAACGTTGCATTTTTAAGCGCCAGAACTGCTTATCACGTCGTGTGACAAAGTTTACACCAACCATCATCTTCTAATGTAGGCCTATCCTTATGTTGAGATGTCCATTCTCTTTGCCCTAGGCTATCATTTGTGTGTGAAGCATGTTTCAATTAAGACAATACACAAGCTATTTTTATTGTTGTATTGAATGATTTCATGAATGAATTGTACGAAAAGTGCGTAGGCTACAGGATTAAGGCTGGCGGCGCCACTGACCAAGGCCACAGTAGCCTGTGAACCTCTGATTTTCAAAGGGGAATCACGGCCAACGCAGAGGGCAACTCTTCTCTTCAATTTCCCTTCCAAATTACTTTTTATTGTCTGAAGACATCTATCGCAAGAATCTAACATTCTAAGCAACAGCAAAGCAAATGCAAGCTAACCAAAGTGCAGTCGGTTCTCCCGCCATGGTTTTGGAAATCACACACCTGCTGCATCTGAAGGCCCACGCATAATAAGGCCTACGCCTATCACTCTACACGCCCCTGTTGCACGTAACATTAATAGCTGATGCTGCCTCCCCAAAATTCCGCATCATGTGAACAGATCAGCAGGCCTGCAAATTTTCACCTCGTTTTCAGACACACGTTGCGGCAAAAAGACGTCTCATTGTTTTTTTTTTTTTTTTGTTTGTTTTGTCGGGTCGGGTCAGGTTCGGGTAGTTAATCAGTGCATATTGAGGGTCGAGTGGGTGCAGATTGACTCTCCTGACGGGTCGGGTGGGTGCGGATGTTAAAAAACCTTAACCGGCGCAACACTAGCCTATACTGTTGAGCATATTGTAATGCAGCGTTGAATGGATGAATAGCTTACATAAGGGTACCCCGCACTTTTCAAAACACACTCAAGCTTATGGTTATTGTCCCCACCACCCTTGGTTATGGGTCAGTAATTATACATACTTGGGTTTACTTTTGTTTTTTTATACTTATTGATTTTGCCGGACATGGGTTTCACCCAAATTTGTTCAATGTTCTGTATCTGCTCCTTAGTTAAGGATCAATGCAAGTTAGCCGGAATGTCTGTGTTTTGCAAGAGTTTGAGTGGGGTCTGTGCAATTAGGGGGCACAGGGACTTAGGAGAGCTCTGTCTCAGTTCTAGAGAGGGGGCGTTTGTTACTGTTTTTTCTTTTTTCTATTTTTTGTGTTTTGTTGGCACACTAGTCTCCTATGGTAGAAGAGGAGTTGATGGCATAACGTTAATATTACATAGGCTGGGTTATGAGTAATGTTCCTTTTCTCAATATTACTTCATGGAATATCAGGGGTATGAGAAAATTAGTTAAAATTAAGCAAATACTGTCCAGACCTAAACACCTACAAGCAAAAGTCATATTTCTCCAAGAAACACATTTATTGTCAGATGAGATTGTGCGTATAAGTAAGAGATGGCCTGGGCAAATTCTAGCTTCTTGCTTCTCCTCACAGGCAAGAGGAGTAGCAATACTTATCCATAAATCAGTCCCCTTTAGGATTCACAAACTTCTTCAGGATCCTGCAGGTAGATTTGTGGTGGTTGGGGGAAGTCTTTTGAATCAGGAAATTATTCTTGTAAACGTTTATGGGCCCAACAATGACGATGCCACATTCTTTAGTAACCTCTTCATGACCATTTCCTCTTTTCGAGGTTAAATAATTATGGGTGGAGATTTTAATTGTGCTCTTAACCCCCTTCTAGACCGCTCATCGAGAAATGACTCCTCCCATACAAATACCCGAAAGGTTATAGGCCGCTTCATGTCAGAGCTGCATCTTTGTGATATCTGGAGAATTAGAAATCCCACCACACTGGAATATTCATGCCACTCAAACACACACCAAACACAATCCCGCATAGACTATTTTTTAATCTCTGGGTCACTGGCGGCCAATGTACAGGACTGTGGACACAAAGGCATAGTTATTTCAGATCATGCTCTACTGTTTCTGCATTACCGCCATGATTCACATGCCAGGGGCCAAACTGTGTGGAGGCTTAGCCCGAGATGGCTCCAGGATAAGAATTTTCTATTCTGTGTAGAAAAGAATATTGAGTTTTTCTTTGCAACAAATACAGATGAAACCTCAGCATCTATTAGATGTGAAGCCTTTAAAGCCTATATTATAGGTGTAATGATTTCTTATACCAGTAGTAATTCAAATAAGACACATCTCCTTATGACTGAACTTGAGCAAGATATTAAAGACCTAGAAAGTGAGCTCTCAGTGAATAATACACCAGAGAATGTACAGAGGCTCTCAGAATTAAGGGCTAAATATAATGATGTTACAGCAAGTAAGGCCTTAAACAGTATCACTCGGTTAAAGCAGACATACTATGATCAGGGAGAATCAGCGGGTAAATTGCTAGCATGGCGGATTAAAACACTGCAAAACGAAAGGGCTATCACTGAGATTGAAACTGAAAGCGGGACAACAACTAATCCAACAGAAATCAATAGAGCTTTTCAAAAATATTATATGAACCTTTATACATCAGAGTTCCTGGATACTAATGTCCTACACCCCTTTTTGGATCAGCTCTCCATTCCAACTTTAAAGGATATGGTAAAAGAGGAACTAGACTCTCCCATTACAAAGGAGGAACTGTTTGAAGCGCTTTCCCTTATGAGCGGAGGTAAAGCATCAGGTCCTTCTGGACTACCCATTGACATCTATAAAAGCTTTAAGGAGATGCTTGTGCCACCGCTCTTTGATATGTTAGTCGAATCAATTGAAGCAGAACATTTACCACCCTCCTTATCCAATGCCTTAATAACACTGATTTTAAAGCCAGATAAACCCCACATAAAATGTGGGTCATATCGTCCAATTTCACTAATAAACTCAGATGTTAAGATTATAGCAAAGGTGTTAGCAAGACGTCTTGAAAACCATCTCCCTTCTCTGATCGCCTCTGACCAAAATGGTTTCATAAAGGGTCGTCAAGGTTTCCATAATATTCGAAGGCTACTAAATATTATAGATGTGAGGAGGGAAAGCCCAGACACAGCGATCGTCTCCCTGGACGCTGAAAAAGCGTTTGACCGGGTCGAACATAATTATCTTTTTGAAGTGCTTCAGCGGTTTGGGTTTGGTGAATACTTCTGTAAGTGTGTGAAATTGTTATATCACTCCCCAAGCGCATCAGTCAAGACAAACTATGTAACCTCCCAACCCTTCAAACTCCATAGAGGAACCAGACAGGGGTGTCCCCTTTCGCCCCTACTGTTTGCTTTAGCAATTGAGCCACTTGCTATTGCAATTAGACAAAATAGCAGTATAACAGGTATCAGAATAGGGAATGTGGAGAATAAAATTGGTCTATTCGCAGATGACATATTTCTGACTCAGCTAAAGGGCTCTATTCCAAATCTCCTTAGTTTAATACATACTTTTGGTTCAATCTCAGGATATAAAGTGAATGAATCCAAGTCAAATATCCTCTTTCTCAAACAATCAGAGAGAAGTTGTCCCCCAATACAAACCACATTTAAAAATACATCAAGTTTTACCTATTTGGGGATCAAAATTACTCATTCAACAGAAGACCTTGTATCCACTAACTATAGCCCAGTGATATCAGGAGTGACTAACCTTATCAACAGATGGACAACAATGCCAATTTCAATGATTGGCAGGATTAATATCCTCAAAATGAATGTCCTACCCAAATTTCTTTACTTATTCCAATGCCTACCACTCCCACCACCAACAAACCTTTTCCAAAATATGACTAAAATCTTCAGAAATTTCATATGGAGTAACAGACGAGCAAGACTACGTCTCTCTCTACTATATCTCCCATATGACAGGGGAGGGTTGAAACTCCCCAACCTCAAATGGTACTACTGGGCATGCCAGCTTTGGACAACCTCATTCTGGTTTAGGCCCAGTCCATCCCTCTCATGGGTGGCCATGGAAAGAGAGACTTCAGCCAACATACCTCTTAATTTGTATCTATACTCAGATAAACCGGATAAACTAAAGAAATCCACAGGTAACCCATTTGTTTCCAACTCCATTCGTGTTTGGCATGAAGTTCATAGCTACCTAAAGGTCTCCCTTAAGCTATAACGGCTCACACCCATTTGGGGAAACAATAATTTTCATCCAGGGGTAAAAGACAAGGGATTTAAACTATGGGCAGACAAAGGTATTGGCCAAATAGCAGATCTATTTCAGGAAGATGTTCGTATGTCATTTGAAGATATTAGAAAACAATTTGACATACCTGCTAAACATTTCTTTAAATACCTTCAAGTCAGAGACTTCATCTATAAGACCCAAAAAAAGCTCTCAATGCCAGACCTCTCATCAGTAGAAAATATTATGGTAAGCCCACACCAGAGAAGACTTATTTCCATCTTTTATAAGATTTTGTCATCTGGGTCTCCAGAGACATCTGAGGACAAGAGACTTGCTTGGTGCGCAGACTTAGGGGAGGAGATAAGTGGGTCTGAATGGCTGAATGAAAGTATTTGTACCCAATCACAAACACAAACTTCTAATTCAAGTTTCAGATTATTACAGTATAAATGGTCAATGAGGCTGTATATCACTCCAGAGGTTTTGAATCATTTCAATGGTAATATTCCTGATGTATGTATTAAATGTGAAACACATAAAGGGACGCTTCTCCATTGTTTATGGTCCTGTTCAAAAGTACAAGAATTTTGGAATGAGGTTGTTGAGACACTCTCAAATTCGTCAGAGGTGATTCTTCCTATGTGCCCAAGAATGTGCGTTTTGGGACTCTTACCAAAGGACAATAATCTCAGCCGAGCTAACAGAAAGATGGTTACCCTAAGCCTACTACAAGCCAGGCGGACTATTGCAAAATGTTGGAAGTCTATACAGAGGCCGACTACCAAAAGCTGGCTAGAGGACATTGTACAAGTTATAGCCATGGAAAAAATAACATATTCACTGAAAGGAAAATATGCTCTGTTTGAAGAAATATGGACTTCCTTTTTGGACTTTGTTAAGGGCCCTCAATTTCTTAGGGCTCTAAATTGACCATACAATCATTACCCCTGTACAATCGCTGGGATACCCACTGTCTAAATACTCCTTGCTTATGTACCAATGAGCGTGCCATTTGGTTTTGAGTGTTTCATTTATTTTTATTCATTTTATGTCTCATTATTATTATTTACTTTTTTTTTTTTTTTTTTCAATTTTAATTTCATGTATGTTTTTGTCTAGTAGCTTGTTTCTTATGTTTACTGTATTTGTAACTTCTTGTTCCTTGAAAGGAGAAAAAAAAAGAAAATCCAATAAACACATTTGAAAAAAAGAAAAAAAGTAGTGTACCTTGAGCAGCATGATGTCGTAGTCGTACTGATTTGGATCTCTGAATTGAGGGTGTTTGTGGAACTTCTTCACCTGGATCCTCTGCTGGCTGGACTCTTTACTGCTGATGTCATGGGCCCCCAGAACCACCTCCATGGCCCGGTCAGGAATGGACCGGCTGGAGAGGAATTTAGACAACAGTGCAAATGTGGGAGAGAAAAGACCGATGAGCCATCTCAGATAGGGAGAAATACACACAGCCCTCCACCCAGAACAACATTCTGCTACACACACACACACACAGACAATCCCCCAACAATGACTCTTCAAACCAGTTAGTATTAACAGAGAAAAGGCTATTACATTAACTTTCCTGTCACCTACAGTATGTGTGTATCCCATGGGGCGAGGACTATCAGAAACCTCACAACAAACATTCATCTCACACTGTGGACATTTCCACAAAGGGAAGCTTCACGGACGAAGAATGAAGGGAACCATATTTTCAGAGCACCTATGCATGATTAAGCTAAACATTTCATTAAATGAAGAATTTATATAAAAAATATACTACGCACACATAAACACACACACACACACACACTCCCCTACTTAAGACAGTGTGCAGCAGTCAGTACGTAGTCCTCCCTGATCAGTATCCCTCCACACACGTGGTGTCCTAGATACTGCAGTGAGGCCATGTAGGGTCTGGAGTGGGGCTTGGCCATACGACCCCCAAAGATGCCACTCTGCACGCCACCTGCCAACAACACACAAACAAAACACCCTCAAACAAACACATCTGTAAACAAAGCACAAAACACACACACACACAAACACACACACACACACACACACACACGCACACACACACACACTCACACACAATGTCCAGTGAAGGCTCCTGCCAAACACACACACACACACACGGTAACACTTTACAGTAAGGGTACATGAATTATCATGAATTCATGCATGAATTAATTCATGATTTACTTATTACTTCATTCCTTAATATCTCATGAATCATCAGGAATTTACATGAGTTCATAGTCTGTCATTCATGACCTCATACATGAACAACACATCAATTAAACTCAACCCAACTTGTGCAGTTCTCTAAACACATGCCATTGTTCACAATTTAGTTGAGGGGCCACACACGATGAACTCATGAGTAATTAACCTGACATACATGTAATCATGATGATCATGCTTAAGAAATCATAAATCATAATGATGGACCCACCGTACCTAATGCTTTAGTTGATGTGTTGTTCATGCATGAGGTCATTAATGAGAAACTATGAACTCATGTAAATTCCTGATGATTCATGAGATATAAAGGGATGAAGTAATGCATACATCATGAATTAATTCATGCATGAATTCATGATAATTCATGTACCCTTACCGTAAAGTATTACCGAAGGCTCTTACCTGAGAGTTGCAGATGGGAGAGAACAAGCAGACACAGGAGCAGATGCATCATCTTCACGACTGAAGCATGATACAGGAGATCACTTATTTATATACTGCTACACACACACACACACACACCACACACACTGTTTTCTTAGTAATCAAGCAGGAAATGATGCTGCTGTGTTGAGGGTTGTGGTTATGGTTTAAACTGGGGGATGGTGGAACACAAACTTCAACAGAATGTATCAGAAGATTATTACAGTAATACCCAAAGAATGCATTGAAGCCCCTTCTCTATGTGTTGACTTTCCATTACAGGAAATTAGCCCACTAAGGGCACAGGTACAGGAACGCGTCACTATTCAGCCCTTTCAACATATTTTTAGGGACTATTTGTTCATTCAGTGTAGAATACTTCAACTCAACAAGCTAGCCTAACGTATAATTCATATAGCCAATAGCCTAACCTGTAATTCATGTAGCTAATAGCCTAACCTGTAATTCATGTAGCTAATAGCCTAACCTGTAATTAATTTATCTGTAATGTCTGCCTTACTGCCTTCTTCCATTAATGTCGTCTTCCACTCAGGCCTCGTTTACATCTCATACAGTACCACTGCAGGAGTTTTCCCTGCCCAGCCTCTCCTGTCCTGAGGAATGTTGGTCGGTCACATCCACAACCCTACTGAGTCTCTCATCCTCCTTGGCCAGCGTCGTCACCTTCACAAACTGGTTCAGCTTGGCCTTCTTCTCCAGCTGCATTAAAGTGTAACTCTGACGGCAATTGACACATCAAATAAGCCGTGGAGACAGTAATTTTCCTTGATCAACCACCACAGAGCTTTCCCCAGGCATACGCTGTAGCCCCAAATCGCAAACAGTGAATAAGCTGAGGGCAGTGAGCTAAACGTTTCCCAAATAGCATTTTAACCATTTAACCAGTAATATTGTTCAAAACAGCACCAAACTTCATCAGTAGTTTACTAAGGGTCCCTACACATAAAACGAAGCACCAACAATGTAATTAGTGAGCCTGGAGTTTATTACAGAAGACTGTTAAGAACACTTACGAACTGCCCCCTACCAGCTCCTCCAACCCAGTATTGCAAGGATCTGTTGTTCTGTCACGTTTGGTTAATACATTACTCGTGCTGGGGTTGGAGGAGGAATTACATTATGTCACATTAGACTGAATGAATGAATACATGAGTTTGAATACATGCACATGTAAATTACATTATGTAAGTCACTTTGGACTGAATGAATGAATACATGTACATGTAAGTGTAAGTGTACACAGGGGCAGTAGGAAGTGACACTTTGGGCAGCATGATATCACAGTCGTACTGCTTGTGAAGAGGGGGTGTCACCTGGATCTTCTGCTGGCTGGACTCTTTACTCCTGATGTTATGGACAATCTCCAGGGGACCAAACCTTTGGGATGCATACACACACACACACACACACACACACACACACACACACACACACACACACACACTTCATGGAGGAGCATCTGTTTTACAGAGTGAGAAAATACATAAGACACACTAACACACACTAACATACTTAAACATAAACACAAATACAGACAAACACACACACACACACACACTCTCTCAGGGGTCACTTTTCAGCCCGGGAGTTTCAGGTCCAAGACCGGGCTACTATTTTTAGTGGTGGTGGAAATTGGATAAATAAAGCAACAGTTCAGCTCTTATTATCCTGTAGTTTTTATTAGTACTAATATTCCACTATTCCACAAGGATAGGTTGATAAGTTAACAAAAACAGGAAGAAAGAAAGAAAGCATTTGAAATGTATCCCACAATTCCACAAAGAGGCATACTGAACTAACATGTTTTTCTGCATGGGTCAGCTATCATATTGTTGTTGGGTGATTTACTCCTTTACTACACCCACTTCTGATCAAACAAGGCATATAGGTTGATCATGTAGCCTACTGCTGTTATATACTGACCTTTCTTACATTAAATAACTGTTCTTTCTAACATTAAATTACAATATTTCATATTAATTAATATGGTTTACTCTATTATCCTCTCCATCCATCCTCCCTGACGCTTATCACTACGGTAGGGCCGGCCTGGCTGTGGTATCTGAGAAAACGTTTTAGAAAAGATGAGCTATATGGACCCAACCAACTTCTTGGACCCTATATGGACCCAACTTTCTTGGGAGGGGAGAACAACCCATGCAGAGGCTGCAGTGTTAGGCAAAGAATGCGGAACGTGTGTAGCCTACATTAAGAGAAGATGGAACATGGCAAATGTCAATATTTTTCCCTCGACCGGCCCAAAAGTGAAGCGGCCCACCGGGAATTCTCCCGATTCCCCACTCCGGGCCTGGAACTCTCTCATGTATGTACCCACTAGATACACACACACACACACACACACACACACACACTCTCATGTACTGTATGTACCCACCAGACACACACACACACACACACACACACACACTCTCTCATGTACTGTATGTACCCACCAGACACACACACGCACACACACACACACACACCCTCATGTATGTACCCATCAGACACACACACACACACACACACACACTCTCATGTACTGTATGTACCCACCAGACACACACACACACACACACACACACACACCCTCATGTATGTACCCACCAGACACACACACACACACACACACACACACACTCTCATGTACTGTATGTACCCACCAGACACACACACACACACACACACACACACACACGCACACACACACACACACACTCTCATGTATGTACCCACCAGACAGAGAGAGTTGAGAGAGGAGTAGTAGCAGAAGCATTCTTCAATTCTGCAGTGAGGCCATGTAGGGTCTGGAGTGGGGCTTGGCCATACGACCACCAAAGATGCCACTCTGCACGCCACCTGGACGCACAACCACCCGGATGGCATCAGACCTACTCTACTGTAAAGGACAGTCTATTATTCAAACGTATTCAACGTCCATCTTGTCATTTAGTCCTTTCTGACAATCTGTTATTTCTGATTCCGCCCTAGTAACATCAGTCTACACACCAGACAGAGAAAGTTGAGAAGCAGCAAAACGCCATACACCCACACACAGACACACACACACACACACACACACACTCAACTCTTGACTTGAGTCTCATCACGCTGCCAACAGACACTTAGACTGACCAAAGATCACAGAGAAAGATAGAGAATGCAAAATGAGTTTCTCTAGACAGCTCTTTGTGTTGAGCGTATCATGAAAAGACAACACTGTCAAAATTCATATAAATTTGAATGGTGTTGTGCTGTGCGTGACACTTTACTGTGTGGCTTTGTTTTTTCTTTCTTGTTGTTGTTGTTTTCCATCTATTTGCAAGTCAAACATGTGTCCTGTCTGCACAGCAATAGTTGGCGTGGTGATCCATCCCTCATCACTGACGTGTTCATCACTATCCTTAAGGACCAGTCCACGCCTGCCCCTAAACACAAGCACAGAGTGGAGAGCTTCAGGTGGATGCTACATACCTGCTTCATAACTACATCAGGTGAGTACTGCGCATCTTACTTATGCATTTAGCTGCTTCATAACTACATCAGGTGAGTACTCCGCATCTTACTTATGCATTTAGCTCTCACTTTTATCCAAAGCGCCTTATAGATTTTTTTTTTTTAAAGTATATTTTTTTGAGCTTTTTATGTCTTTAATGATAGGACAGTGGAGAGAGACAGGAAGCGAATGGGAGAGAGAGCAGGGGTGGGATCTGGAAAGGACCACGGGGCGGGAATCGAACCCGAGTCGCCGGCATACGGTGCAGGTGCCCCAGCCAGTTGCGCCACAGCTGGGGCCTATAGATACTAATTTGAGGAGCCAGTCTCCCTGTAGTAACTTGGAACACACACACACACACATACATACACACACACATATACACCCATGCACACACACACACACACTCATGCACACACACACACACACATATACACCCATGCACACACACACACATACATACACACACACACACACATAAACACATACACACACAAACACACATATAAACACATACACACACACACATACACACACACACACACACACACAAAAACATTCATATGCACAGACATATAAAAAAAAAAAGACACGCATGCGCTCACACACATACACAGCACGCAAACACCAAACACAGACACACACATGTACTGTATATACGCACACAAACACACATGCGCTCATATACACACAGACACACAAATGTGAGCACACACACACACATGCGTTCATATACACACACAGACACACACATTTACTTGCTCAGTAAACACAACAGCTGGAGCTACCTACACCACTGCCCTATTCTTACATGTTGACTTCTTTCTTTCTAACAGATCTAACAATGATATGTGAAGGAAACACAGCACAACTTGACTGTGGTGAAGTATTACCTTGCTCACTTTTCCATTACACCACGTACATACACACACACACACTCACTCACGCACACACACTCACTAACTCATTCACACACACACTCACTCACTCACGCACACACCGCACACACACACAGGGCTATACTTTTGGGGCAGCCGTGGCCTACTGTTTAGCGCTTCGGACTTGTAACCGGAGGGTTCGAAACCCGACCAGTAGGCGCAGCTGAAGGGCCCTTGAGCACGGCACCTAACCCCTCACTGCTCCCCGAGCGCCGCTGTTGTTGCAGGCAGCTCACTGCGCCGGGATTAGTGTGCGCTTCACCTCACTGTATGCTGAGTGTGTTTCACTAATTCACGGATTGGGTTAAATGCAGAGACCAAATTTCCCTCACGGGATCAAAAGAGTATATATACTTATATATACTTATACTTATATCTTGCACTTTAGCGCAACTGACTTCACGCAAATCGCTTTGTGGGCGGATCTTGGGCGCTGTTTCTATTTTACCGGCGGGATCATGACTGTTGCGCCCGACGCAAATCTAAAATGGGGTGGTCTGAAGTAGCTACATTAATCATGGGTGTGGTTTGGGCGTAATGTGCAATAAACCAATCAGAGCGTCATCTCACATTCCCTTTAAGAACAGGCACGCTTGTTCCATAGCTGATTGCTATTATGATGGCGGAATTGCCAGGCGCAGCCAGGAACGGTTCACAGCGCTATAGTCAGTTGGGAACAATTTGCTTTTGATTTTTCCTCTTGACAAAATGTAATACAGAAATGTCACTTTCCGATGTTTTGGGATCACTCTCATTGAATCACGAGGTTATGAATGCATGGTGATATTTTTGCAATGTAATCTACCTCACTATAGAGTATACACAATGCAGATCTGTCAGATAAGCTCTCCTCTCCCGTGTTGCTGCTGGGGCATTTGGGTTAAATGGCATCGGCATACAGTTCAACATCACGTCTCATTAAGTCCTCTAATATTTCCTAATTTGTCATCAACACATCCGTGATTCGTGGAAATGTGTTCGCTAGATTTATACCTGTTTTTTCACATCGGACACCACACTGATTTCCCTCGTGTAGCAATATTTGTCCTTGTAATTATGTATGGTTTGGATAAATGGGAACTGCGTCGTATAGATGAGAGGAACAAAGTGCATTGCGCAACACAGGCGCAAGCAAGCGCTCCTGCAGGTGTACAGTATGCTACGGCTGTACCTTACCAACAGGCAACAACGATAAACAGTTTCCAAGTTGACCTAATTTTCCAACTCTGCACAGTATCCCATTTACTGCATGACAGTAGGCCTAGGCTATTTACAATATTTATTTTATGTAAAGTAGCCTAGAGTTTGTAAACACGTTATCATTAACTTAATGCACGCACAACTTTTGTTTGAGCAGGAGAGAGAATAACAATGAATGGACGCAGCAACTACAGAAATTGTAGCCAAGGCTACTTGCTGCTTTCTTTTACTGTCTATGGTTGCTGGTTAACAGCACATAATAAGCTTATTTAAGCGAATTCACAAACTCAAGACTTCAAGGCCATCATGGATATAAAACGTTTTTTGAAAACAACGAAAGGATGGAGGGAACAAAGCAATGCAATATATAGGCTACTAAATTTTTAGTTGACCAATGCACGAACAAAACCGGGAAACGGACAAATATTATCAAGGCTTTGAATGTTTCCATCTGTGCACAGGGTGTCTGTAGATCGGTGTGCATAGCGTTCATTTCTGCATGCCTGTGGCCATGCATGCGCGCTTAAAGCATCTGAATTTGCGCTACTGACTTTAGACCAGGAGGTTCCTGGTCTGTGGCGGAATTGTTTTTTGAAACTGCAAAATATCAACAGGGACCGTTTGCGCCGGAACACGCCCCCTCATTCAACTCATTCACTCACTCACATACCACACACACACACCTCACTCACTCACATACCTCAATCACTCACACATACACTCACTCACTCACTTAGTCACTCTCTCTCTCTCTCACACACACACACACACTCACCACGCACTCACTCTCACTCACATACACACTCACACCAGACACACACACCACACACACACACTATACACACACACACACTCACTCACTCACACACACACTCACTCACTCACACACACTCACTCACACTTACATATTGAGTGTGTTGACCGACATGTGAAGCTTGGCAGGGAGCTTGTCTCCTATGGATGTTTACTGTAGGCTAGTTGTCTCCTATGGATGTTTACTGTAGGCTAGTTGTCTCCTATGGATGTTTACTGTAGGCTAGTTGTCTCCTGTGGATGTTTACTGTAGGCTAGTTGTCTCCTATGTTTACTGTAGGCTAGTTGTTTACTATGGATGTTTACTGTAGGCTAGTTGTTTACTGTGGATGTTTACTGTAGGCTAGTTGTTTACTGTAGGCTAGTTGTTTACTATGGATGTTTACTGTGGGCTAGTTGTATCCTATGGATGTTTACTGTAGGCTAGTTGTTTACTATAGATGTTTACTGTAGGCTAGTTGTTTATTATGGATGTTTACTGCAGGCTAGTTGTTTACTATGGATGTTTACTGTGGGGTTGTTGTATCCTATGGATGTTTACTGTAGGCTAGTTGTTTACTATGGATGTTTACTGTAGGCTAGTTGTTTACTATGGATGTTTACTGCAGGCTAGTTGTTTGCTTTAGTTGTTCCCTTGATATTTGTACTGCTCCCAGTCATAGTACAGCACAAATCAGACTAAATTTTAGGAGCTTTTGAGTTGACCTGAGTATTGAGAAATGTGGAATAATAATGCACGTTTAAACCAGCCAGTTTTCAAACTCTCTGCCACCATTTCAGGTAGTGATGTTATCCAGATCTACGCTGCCAACTACGGGCGGACAAATAAATGCTCCTGTCCTGATGGAGTCCCTGCTCACCTCAAAAGCACTGCATGCGCTTTGCAGACACAACGCTCAATAAAGTCAAACAAAAGTAAGTTAAGAACATTTGCACTCATCTGTCATCATTTCCAAACCGTTTTTAATGTGCAAATGACTTTCTGTGTTTTCCGCCTGAGTACTGAAAGCAGGACAACAGTCACAGGCCAGGTATTTAGTCGCCTCTGGGCCTAAATCTGAATCCAAACCAGCATTTAAACTGTGTTTACACTGTCAGGTAAATGTGATTCCATTCCCAATTCCATTTGTTCTGCTCATATCTGGCACAATTGCGATGTGCAGCCGCGTTACAGTTTTTCTCGATTGCTTTTACCTGCTTAAGTAAACTAGAACCCACTTGGTCTTCATGACTACTTTCTTTGCACAGCAGACGTCATCTCTTGCGAATGTGTTCACACATTTTCATTGGGTTCACACATTTCTCACACCCTTTTGCAAAACAGTTAACACAGGTGTCATTCAAAAGCCCCAAACTCTATTGGTTTTCCCATGCTAAACAAAAGGAAAACATCTTTTCACAGGTGGTATAGATTCCTTGCATAAGTCTGAATTTCTGATAAACCTGTGTGAAACTCCTCTGCACAATTCCTCAATCAGCAATCATTCATTCTACATAAGAGATGTCTGTTCTGTGTTGCTATTTGCAAGTATGGATCTAATGCACATTTAGACAAAGTACTGTATTGCCTATTTGGTGGAGAAAACAGTACAAAAGGTCTTTACTGTAGGTCTATTTTGATGAAAGTTGTAGTTCAATGAAATTTACAGTATCTTGCTAGGTGTATGTCTTACATGTCAATGACAGTTACATCTTGGGAGGAATGAATAATTTGTTTTTTATTCAGTACATTTTGTCTTTTCAGAGTTTTTCTCTGATACCAGAAAAATGAGAAAGTAATGAAACAGACATAGCAAAAATGCTCATTTTGAGAAGTAGATTTTGCATTTTGTTGCCCAGTGTGTAATGATTGATTAAAGAGTGTTTTTGAATTGGCAACAAGTTGTAGTGTTTGAAGGCAAGATTTGCTTTTGCTGCATGTTTTAAGTGTTTTGAGAGAGTAACAGCCTTTTGCAAGCAAAATGTGTCATTTTGTCCAGAGTGCTTTTGTTCAGACACAGGTGTTAACTGTTTTGAGAATGTGATGTCAGAGTTGACACAGGTATCAAAACGATCGAGAAAAACTGTAACGTGTAAACATGGAAAAAGTTCACATTCCGATATTTCCATATCAGTGTCAGGCCTCATTAAATAAATTAGATATGAATCAGATATGTGCCACTGCATTCGCAGTGCCATCTGTTTGTTTGCCTTCATTTCGGGGACCAAAATTCCTCTGGTGCGCATGCGGATGGTCTCAAGTGACAAATTAGTGAACTATGTAATCATAGATATGTTATGGCCCACGCTGAAACATAGATGTAAATGGGCAGTCCAAAAAATCAGATCAGAACTATGCATCAAGGCCTGTCAGTGTAAACACAGCCTTTGTCCACTCTGGGCCTACAACTACTGATGACTGAAACCAAAACAGCATTTAGTCCACTCTCTAGTCTGTAAGTATGTATAAGTATATATACTTTTTGATCCCCTGAGGGAAATTTGGTCTCTGCATTTATCCCAATCCGTGAATTAGTGAAACACACTCAGCACACAGTGAACACACAGTGAGGTGAAGCACACACTAATCCCGACGCAGTGAGCTGCCTGCTACAAAAGCAGCGCTCGGGGAGCAGTGAGGGGTTAGGTGCCTTGCTCAAGGGCACTTCAGCCGTTCCTACTGGTCAGGGTTCGAACGAACTGCCCTGCTGAATGAACCCATTTCCCACACAAATCTTTTGTCTCCTGTAAAGATGTGAGGAAAAGAATGCATGCTTGCTGCACGCCAAGAGTGAACACTTTGGAGGTGATCCCTGCGAAGGCACATTCAAGTACCTAAACATCTCTTGCTGTCATCCCTCAAGTAAGGAACAACGCAGACATGTTCTTCAGTACGGAACTGGAGCGTGTCTATCTTACACTGCTCCTCTTTCACTCTTAACATCCTTACACCACACAATTGTTTCACCTTCTTCTCCCCTTCAACAACACCCTGTGAGATCATGTAGCTGATGGGTATTTCACAAAGGCAGGATTAAGAAATCCAAAATAAGATAAAGTGAGGCTTGACCTTTATCAACAAATTCTTTGAAAACATCTTTGAAAATTCACACTCCAATTCCACTACTGACTATTATGAATAATTATATAATAACTGTAGCCTGGCTAACGTCAGACCTCATCTCATTGAGATGGGGTCTGGGAACTAGGCATTCATTTTCTCGTATTTGAAACGTGGTTTACGAATGCCCAGAGCCGTTTATTGGGCGCTACGAATGTCTATCAAATGCGTCTGTACGTAGCTCATAATGGCTTCGGTGTGTCGTCATCGTCTTGCTGCCCTCCCTCCGTTCTGTAATTGGTCCCCTAACTGAGGCGAACATTTGCTCCATGGTATCCAGGCTGCCTAGCAGCATGAATAAAATCGTGCGCGAAAGGCAGCATTGGAAAACCCAGGCTATAATAACTGTCACAATTACTACAATAACCCTGTGGCATTGTGGTAGGGGGTCAAGAGCGTGCAGATTAGCTTCGGCATGTTCGCATACGCCATTTTCAAGTATGGCGCCGCATGGAGCATTTGGAACCAGCTCCGTGCATGAAAGTCCGTGTTAGGCACGAGCTCTCATGAGCGTACATGTTGGTGGGCGGGTACCTATCCAGCGGCTACAGCCAAACGTTATTCAGTGCGTATTTCTTGAGGAGCCTATGAGACGTGTATATTATGGTTATTTATGCATCATATGACAAAGAAAATTGTATTGATCTTGTTTCGTTGTTGTTTGTCCCGAACAAAAATAGCCTAAACATTATTTAAGACTATAAATTACACAACAGCGGCATAAAGCCCTTGTCTCGTTACACCATGGGTCTCCAACGCGTTGCTCTCAACCCATAGCCGCGCCTTTGGAGCTTGCCAGAGGCTGAAGCACTAGGCTACTACATTTAAACACAATTATTGCCGAGAGGCATTCCAGCCTACGAATTTAATAAAAAGTAAACCATGCATAATTAAAAAAATAACTCAATTTAGGCTACTTCGCTACGCAATAAGGTTTCCATTAGAGCACAGCGCACGTTCAATGAATGAGTGAAAGGCCTTGTCTCGCAATAAACAGCTGGAAATTCCAACACTTTTTCAACTACACGAAACTTTACAGTGATCATCAAATACCCTCTAGATTTAAGTGCCCATCAGTCTCAACATTTCACTATATAATAAAAGTCCAAAAGTAAATGAAATCCCATACCAAAACCGAAAATCATCTGCTTTTGATAGCCTGGTATGCTGCTCCAAACAAAACGCATATCTCACAATAAAACGCACAATGTAAGAAACAAAGGTCTGCCTCAAATAAGCTTACCCCAAATAAATACCTGTGTTTTGCGCAGCCTAAGTAAATAGCAGACCCCGGACATAATTTAGGATTCACGGAAAGTATGCGATCATACGATGTTGGACGCCTGGCGATGCTCTGGCCGTCTACTGTGCCTCTGACTCCGCTGCCTCATTTGGATGGTAACTCGACAGGTGAGGGCGAAGATTGGATTTAACGTTTTTTTCTTTAACGGTTACTTTACCATCTGCGGTGTACAACTCAAAGTAAAGACACCACATTTTAGATGAGTTGGGGAAGTAATTGTCCGCTCAGGCTGACCGTTCTGTGCGTTATCTTCCATTTTCAAAACAGGGTGGCTATTGAGGGCTCTGGCTCCAGTCATTATTGTGGCTACTGGCTATTATTGGCTTGATTTGGTCATGGGCCAACGCTAAAATACGTTTAGAGCACCCGCTATGAGATGGCAAACAATAAAATAAAAAACAAACTAATCATAGACTGTAAAAATGCGCTACACATGGCACTAAAAACCGAATAGTTTATTTATAGTTCGACTATGGATATTTCACGTCATGTTCGAATGCATATTTGCAGCAGCAGGACAACAGGCAGACCGCTCTTGGTTAGAGCCGCTGTTATCCAATGAAATTAAGTTGCACTTCAGGGCGACTCCACTCAGACTCCATGCACGTTCCCGAGCAACTTTTTCTTCTTCTAGTTACGTGGCAAGTGTGTTGCCCCCTGCAGGTGACCCCCAGAACCTAGTCAACGTCAGCCGTTTCTCAAACGTAACCCTAGGCCTAGGCAGTTAAGACCCACAATACCCCCTTGAGGTTATTGTAGATAGCAGGGACCTACTGTCGAGCGAAGTCGCACGTCTTCCCTCTGCGGCGCAGATAACCTATTACTCCTATTTTAAATATCCCCCTTGGAAGTTGATCAGGCTTCCGTGGTGGATTTATTGAGATGTTTATGAAATAAGGAGCGACTACGCCTAGGTCTCGAACAGTTGGCTAACGTGCGAAGATGTTTGACCCTAGAATTTATCTAGAGACACAGGTTATAGGCTACTTCTTGCTCAGGATGGAGATTTTGTTACCGTCCAGCAGTACTCAAGTCCAACTAACCCAAGTCTTAGACAGAGCAGATGAATAACCACAGAAAAAAAACCAGTTATCTTACCCTCCTGCTGGAATTCGTAGAAAAACCAAGAAAAGACAAAAATACTGCTTGAAGAATTTGATGCCAAGGTTAAATGAGTTCTTTACTTTTCAGCACTTTGGGGATGTTAACAAAATGCGGCGTAATATCCACTTGCAGGTTACAATGTTGTAGAAAATATAAAAAGAGTAAATCCACAAAAGAGAGTACAATAAAAATAGTAATCCACAGATGGAGAAGAGAAGACAATAGCAAATCCACAAACGGAGAAAAAGGGTATATAAGAAAAAAGAGTAAGTCCTCAAAAAGGAAAAAAATCCGCTGATTATCGTTCTGCAGTCTCTCACTGTCGGAGTAGCAGTGCGATCCCTGCAACAGGTGGTGCGGAGTTACGGTCCGCGGCTTCAGCCTGGCACAAAGTTCCAACACTTGGCTTCTCAACGAAGTACGGACAACGAATCCTAACAATCAAGCGTAACAGCAAAAAGCACGTAGCAGTAGAAGAAAAAAGAAGAAGCAGCCCCGATCGTTTAGTTCGGCCCCTATTTATACTAGGTGGACTTAACCTCCCCCACACATTCCTGAGACAAATCAATCCTATTTTCCCACGACAGTTTAGAACCTTCTAGAAGTTCCCACGATGGCTGGGAATATTCTCACGATAGCTAATACATTCTAGAAGTCACCGATCTTAACCAACAATTTAAGATGACACGCATTAACATACTTCTCCGGGTTACATTTCGGAGATGATACATTACATTCAGGTTTACAGATAGTTTCCAGAGGTTACACAAACAGTTTACATTCAATGGCAATTATAACCATGTGACACATTACATTTAGCAACATACACTTTTACAGTCATCAAGAGAGATCGGTTACATTCTTACAGGTTACAAACACTTATGGCATTAACTCTTCACACAATGCAATCTGAATACATTCATTTAAACAGTTTAAGGCACTTTACCCATTTCACAGTTTGAGACATACAATTCTTTACATACATAATTCCCTAGACTTTACAAGGTCAGGCTACTAAAATACTTGTAATGATACATTTCATTCATCGCACTTTATTATTTATTATGAGGTCATTGTTTGCAGTTATGGTTCATTTTCCATTCTTTTATTCACATTCAATAATCAACTATTTCTGAGGTCAGGGTGATCTGGTTTAGTAATCCTGCACATTGTTCAACATCTGCTTCAACACATTCATTCACTTCCACGCTTTCAGGTGAACTTAATTCAAGAGTAGGTTGCAAGGTCATTGGTTTAACATTACGATTCAATTCCTGGTCAGTTTCTTTCCTAATTTGTCTAATCATATTTTTCTAGATCAGAGAGATTACCTTGATAGCTAGCGCTGAATCTAGCCTTTCTGCGTTTTTGCCTTGTAAGACGTATTGATTTTGTGCTATCGCTCTGGGGTCCATACGGTTGGTGTTCTGGCAACACGTCACAAGCAATAGGCGAGTTCGACTTGCGGCAGATCTGACTTGATGTGATGCATGCTGGGTTGAACACAATGCATACTGGGATGGACGCAATGCTTGCTGGTTAGAAATTCTGTCCGACTTCTGTCAGCCGGGGAGGGACTTACCACCGTGACACCATGTCACATGGCCTTAAAATATCGCGGGAGTCTTAGCCTGCTGGCCACGGTGGCTTACCGCTGGGGCTGCGCGGAGAAGGCCTGGGTGGGCCTGGAGCGCTGCATGATCAACCCCCAGGCCCCCTGGGAGTGGAGCGGGGGAGCGGCCGTGGGGGACTACGATCGCTGGAACACCAGCTTCCCCCGCAACCCCTGCTGCTTCCACTGCGGCCAGCTGGTGCAGGAGGGGGGAGACCAGGACCACCAGAAGTACCTGTGGCAGGACTCCTGCTGCCAGGAGCAACTCCCCTTCATCTGCCAGCTGACCTCACCTGTTAATGACATACAACCCTGCTAGCTGAACTCACCTGTTACTAACACAGATTGTTTGGTAAGTAGAGCAACACATTCTATGGTTTCATAGAACCACACATTGGTCAGGTGAGCTCACATGATGCAAATACACACACACATCTCATCTGTTCCAAACACACCTTTGCTGGTGAGTTCCTCTGTCAGAACTACACATCTGCCAAGTGGCCTCTTTTGTTTGTGCAGCACACAAAGACCCTGGACTGTAAAAAAGTCCTCTAGACCAGACCAGATAGAACCAGACTGGACCGCAGCAGTTCCGCTTGCTGAACACGTTGCCTCAATTTTTAATCTTAGTTTATGTAGTGCAGGGGTGGGCAAACTTTTTGGCTCAAGGGCCACATTGGGCTTTGAGAATTGGCCGGCGGGCCAGGTCTTTGACTCTGTGTCCTCTCTGTTAGCGTGTTATGTCTTTGCTCTGTACCCATGTCCCATGTTGTCTTTTCTTTGTCTTTCTAATTTAAAGAAGCACTATGCAGGTCTGGTTATTCCTTCGCTGTTTCTGGGTTTTCGCCAGATTTGGGCTTGCATTTTTCACGACACAACTCCCCCTGCAGCTTCGGTAGCAAGTGACTGCTACGCTAAACCCCCACTAGCTAGTGAGCTAGCCATCAAGAAACCAAGCTAAACACATACAGGGCTCACAATAAAACGGTCGAGCAAACACATTGTTCAAGAGACTATCAAACCACATTACAAAAACGAAGTTCACCCAAGGGTCGGCTACTTACAATTTCAACAGCAACAAAGCCAAGTCGGCGTCCGTTTTGCAGTCTTCTTAGAAACTACAATCTGACTACATTTTCGAGGTGTGATTGGATACTTCCGCTGAGTCACATCCGGATTTCCTCAGACCGGGAACAGAAAGTTGCATATTCGTTTTTTCCACGGAGAAGCGATAGGGGGAGACGAAGCACCCACCAAACGACCCAGAATGTGTTGTAGAACCATCAACTCTCAACCTGCATAATTGGGTAATTTTTGCTAAAATTGTTGCATAGTGTTTCTTTAAATAATTGCTGCCATCTTGACCAGGACGCCCTGGCAGAAGAGACACTGTGTCTCAATGAGCAGCAACTATTAAGCAAAATCGTAAAGAGAAAAGTATAATATTTAGCTCGCAATGGTGCTCATTAGAAAATGTTTAAATACCCTTTCCACCTGCCTTATTTGCACAATTACGTTGTGAGAGTTCAAAGTTGTCTAAATTATTTGACCCCATAATTCATTTAGGTTACTTTGCATAGTGACAATAACACAATGTTTATATATAAATTATATTTATACGTACAGATTTGAAATCTTCCATAAATGTGCACACAGGATTGTGGGTGTTCCAAGCACGCAGAGGATACACGCATGCATTGATTTTCTCAGAAATTCTCAGAACGAAGGACTCAGTACTTTTTTTAAAGCATGACATTGGAACAGTGCTTGGCGAGATTCGATTATGTAACGTCCTTGAAAAAGCGGCTTTGAAGGACCCATCCTTAACTTTGAGAAATGGTGAATATGTCCTACTCACGCATCACTTTTAAGAGACGTCAACTATTGATGGTGCGGCGCATCACCTCTTAAACTAGAATAAACAGTCACAAATTGCAGAGAATACGAACTTACGGCAAAGCCTCAAAATGTCATATGCATTGACACACAGTGAGGTGAAGCACACACTAATCCCGGCGCAGTGAGCTGCCTGCAACAACAGCGGCGCTCAGGGAGCAGTGAGGGGTTAGGTGCCTTGCTCAAGGGCACTTCAGCTGTGCCTACTGGCCGGGGTGAACCCTCCAGTTACAAGTCCGAAGCACTAACCAGTAGGCCACGGCTACCCCCAAACAGTTAGGGAAATGCATTTGCACACGTCAGCTTGTGAGCATGTTTGAGGGGGCACCAGGATAAATGACCCTGATAATGAGGTTTGATACAGTAGTTCTTAAGACACGATGAATACTTATATGTGTGAAAAAAACAGGCATGAACTTTTTTTGCAAAAATAGTCTTCATAGTGGTTCATGATATTTCCAGCATATAGGCCTAAAGGTCTTTTCTTGGTCTATCTACTAGTTTATTGTCGCAAATAAATCCATACGAACTTGTTTGAAACCGAAAGTTGACAGACGTGCGAGGGAAATTTGTACCTTGGCAGTTTGGACCAATGATCGCACAATTCTGACTGAAAATGCTTCTGCATAGGATGCTCTTTAGTTTCCTTGCGTATCGGACCTTCCACCTCCCTCCTCTCTCCTTAATCTTGCCTCCTCTGGTTGCAATTAGATAAATGAGGCATCCTCAATGACGTCAGGCTTTGAACGATTTCCGGGACACGGACTGGAGGACCGAGGATCGAATAGAAGAGGCCATATGCTAATAGAGCTTTGAGATGAACCCAGGGTGCTCTGTGTCTTGATGAGACTGATGTGTGAATTACCTGCAGAGTTCACGCTCATGCTGATTGCTCTACTTTCATCTCTGTAATGGTGAAGTTCAACACTAGGAGGCGCTCATGAGGATTGCTCTACTCTCATCTCTGTAATGGTGAAGTTCAACACTAGGAGGCACTCATGCTGATTATGCTACTCTCATCTTGAAATGTTGAATTTCAACACTAGGGGGCACTCATGCTGATTATGCTACTCTCATCTCTGTAATGGTGAATTTGTGCTTCTTTTCTGTCATTACAGATTTAAGACAGCAGATGGCAGTAAAGGACCATTCAGCAGGTACCATTTCAACAAGGCTGCATTGTGCCTGCTGGATCAGTAACCAAGCTCTATCATGTAGTTCTGAATTATTAACACACACACTCACAGTCCAGAAATATCTGGTTAAATACTTATGAAGAATCACACCGTATTCGTGTATGATTTAGATTGTATAATGTGAGGTAAAGTGGAGTTAATATTAGAAAAGTATCTATTAGTGTAATATTACATTTCTTCCCTCTTAAATGCATAATTGTGTGAGATGACATGGACTTCTGTGATTTGAAATATCTAAATAAACAATCAGCTTTTCATTAATTAACAAATCTGAGTGTGTCATTGTTTATGGTACAAATAGTCAAATGTGTCATTTTCAACATTGATATATTCAAAGTGAAGATTTCTTAAAACGCTGCAGGGATCCGTGTAAACAGAGTAAACATGAAAGACATACTGTCTAATGAGGAGACACAGCACTCAAAAATCCTCCATAGAAATGCATGGGGTTAGTTTGTAATATGATCTACACATATCCCGCTTTTTCCGCAGCGAAAAGTCGACATGTGAATACATTGTGCCAATCATGTGGTGTGTTGTGAATACAGCGTTCCAATCATGTTTTGTGATCTCGCCACTGGAGCCAGGTTGGTGTAGTGAAGCCTTGCACACACGCATTTCTGCCCGAAATAGATGCCAAATAAGTAAGGGATAATGTATAGAACGCCGGTCATTATTGGGAAAATAAGTCCCGACAGGGCGAACCGGACCCCCGAGTGAAACACACTCAGCACACAGTGAGGTGAAGCACACACTAATCCCGGCACAGTGAGCTGCCTGCAACAACAGCGGCGCTCGGGGAGCAGTGAGGGGTTAGGTGCCTTGCTCAAGAGCACTTCAGCCGTGCCTACTGGTCGAGGTTCGAACCGGCAACCCTCCAGTTACAAGTCCGAAGCGCTAACCAGTAGGCCACGGCTCCCCCCTAAAACACAGTGTTAAATTCTCTGATTGTTGCATTGTGTTTTAGTTCTAATGTCTGTACTGAAGATGGTCAATAAAGCTTGACGGCTGGATCAGGATCGGCGATTAGATAATGATTTATTGTAGATGGTACAACAATGAATAACAGAACACAGGCTAAGTCTCGAACAGTAACACTGCGAAATACCACCAGTGTCCGTGGTAATCTGGCACGGTACATATGGCCATTTGTGTAAGGGTAACCAGTGTCCATGGTAATCTGGCACGGTACATATGGCCATTTGTGTAAGGGTATACCAGTGTCACTGGTTTGCAGTCTACCTGCCGAAGTTGCAGCATCGGTGTTACTCCGCTCGCAACCCACCACCTCCCCTTACGCCTCCCGTCTTCCATAGTTAAAGAATAAGGGGGTGTATGGCGGAATCCTGCCCAACTTCCTGCCCTGTGTTGTGGTCTCATATTGTAGGCCTATCACACTGTGTTGTGATCTCATATTGTACTGTGTTGTGATCTCATATTGTAGGCCTATTACCAGTGTTGCCACAGTTACCTTGAAAAAGTAATCTGATTACTGATTACTCCTTTAAAAGTAACTTAATTACTTTACTGATTACTTGATTTTAAAAGTAACTAAGTTAGATTACAAGTTACTTTATTAGTTACTTTCAGCAGCTGCCGACAACACCCCCACCGCCTCAACATAAAAATGATAACCGGTTTTGCCAATACTCACTATACTGGAAGTGCATTTTAACAGTAATGTCAGCCATGTATAGCAGACATCCCAACCTAACCTACTTAGATACTGAAATTCAGATGTTTGTTAAATAAAAAATTGCAAGAAGTGTTAAATAGACAACAACACACGCACCCTGAAGCTGCGCTTATTGTGGCCGGGGATTTCAATCAAGTACATCTGAACCGGTCCATGCCTGAATTTATTCAACACATTCACTTCCCTACACGTGGTGACAACACACTGGATCACTGCTACACACAGTTCAAGAACAGTTACAAAGCGAAGTCACCAGCTTTCGGAAAATCAGATCATGCCGCTGTTTTCCTACTGCCTATGTACAAACAGAGAAGTCACCCCCCAGTGACGAAGGAGGTCAAGCGCTGGACTGACCAATCGGAAGCCAGGCTACAGGACGCCCTTAGCAACGTTGACGGGGAGATGTTCAAGACGAACTCTGCTGACATCAATGAGTTTACGGAAGTATCATTGAGTTACATCAATATGCTAACTGATTCCATCATCCCAACTGTAAAGATCCGAAGCTTCCCTAACCAGAAGCCATGGGTGGATAGAGAAGTGAGAACGGCATTAAAGACACGCACCATCACTTATAATGCTGGGCTTATTTCAGGGGATATGACGGATTACAAAGCAGCATCTTATAGTTTACGTAGAGCTATTAAAGATGCTAAGCGGCGCTATAGAGACAGAGTTGAAGCTGATTTCTTGGAGGGTGATCCAGTACGAGTGTGGAAAGGACTCCGAACCATCACTGGCTTTGAAAGAAAGTCCCCTCCTATGATGAATGTGAGTAAAGCCCTCCCTGATGAACTTAATGCTTTTTATGCTCGCTTTGACATGAAAAACAGACTATCTTGCACTAGCTGCAGCATGTGAAGCAAATGAGGATGCACCTTTCTGTGTCTCTGAGGTCGATGTGGGCAATGCCTTTAGGAGGGTTAATTGTAGAAAAGCTGCTGGACCGGATGGAATTTCTAACAGGGTTTTTAAAATCCTGCGCTGCTCAGTTAGCTCCTGTGTTTACTTATATCTTGAACACATCATTGGCTCAAGAGACAGTTCCTTCTTGCCTCAAGCAGTCTGTTATTGTTCCAGTACCGAAAAACAAAAGTCCATCATGTCTGAATGACTACCGCGCAGTAGCCCTGACGTCTACAGTGATGAAGTGTTTTGAGAAGCTTGTGAAAAACATTATCTGCTCATCCCTCCCTGCCTCCTTCGACCCCCTCCAATTTGCTTACAGAGCCAACAGGTCTACAGAGGATGCCATCTCAAACCTCATGCACACCACCTTAACTCACCTGGAGGAGGGGAATGGGAATTATGTGAGGATGCTGTTCATTGACTTTAGTTCAGCATTCAACACGATAGTACCTCTCACCTTGGTCACAAAGATGAAGGCCTTAGGACTGAACACCACCCTGTGTCACTGGATATTTGACTTCCTCACCAACCGTTCACAAGTGGTTAGAGTGGGGGGTCTGACATCTGACTCATTAACCATCAGCACTGGTGCTCCCCAAGGCTGTGTTTTGAGTCCACTGCTGTACAACATCTACACACATGACTGCAAAGCCAACAGTAGTCATACCTCCATCATCAAGTTTGCAGATGACACAGTGATCTTGGGCCTGATTAGTAACAACAATGAACAGCTCTACTTGGATCAGGTTGATGAGGTGGCACAGTGGTGTCAATCTAACAGCTTGACACTGAATATCAATAAAACCAAGGAAATGGTAGTGGATTACAGAAGGCAGCAGCAGAACTACAGTTACACCCCACTAATGATCAGCGGGCAACCTGTAGAGAGAGTCACAAGTTTTAAATACCTTGGTGTCCACATTACTGAAGACTTAACATGGACTGTTAACACTCAATATGTTCTAGTCCAGACAACGACTCTACTTCCTTCGTCAGCTAAGGAAATTCAAAGTTTCTACATCCATCATGAAGGCCTTCTACACTTCAGCGGTTGAGAGTGTTCTAACTGGTAGCATCATCACCTGGTATGGGAACTCCACAGTTAGAGATTGTAGTACTCTGCAGAGAGTAGTGCGCTCAGCTGAACGTACTATAAGAACTCAACTCCCTGCTCTACAAGATATCTATTCCAGAAGAGTACTCCTAAGAGCCCAAAAGATTCTGAAGGACTCTTCTCATCCTAACAATGGATTATTCCTACCGCTGAAATCAAGAAGACGGCTATGTAGTCACAAAGCCAGAACTGAGAGACTCAGGAGAAGTTTTTATCCCCAGGCCATCCGAACTCTGAACTCACACTATACTGACTTTGCACACATTCACTCTTCAGCACTACCCCCCCCCCCCCCACACACACACCTACAAGACTTTTAGCACTTTTACATTCCTCTCCCTATGCTACAGACCTTTTATTTATTTTCTTATTTCATCACACGTCAAAACACACACACACACACACACATCTGACTTTCTCCAACTTTTGCACATCTCCATAGAACTTTTTATTTATTATTTTTATTTCTCCTCCATCTACCCATGTCCTTGATTGCCTAGCCTTTCTGCCCCCCCCCCCCCACCCCCAACACACACACTTACATAATCACTGTCATTACCTCACATACATACAGCACACTGCTTGCTACAGTAAGCCTCCTCTACATACTTGCTGCACACTGCCCCCCCCCCCCCCTACATACACAGCACATTGTCTTCAGGATCTTCTCCAACACACATCCTCTACATACTTACAGCACACTGCCCCCACCTACCCACACACACACTACACACACACACACAGTCACTGCTCCACTCCCCTCCCGCCCACACACACATCTTCATTGTCATCACTCACATACATCATACATACAGTACTCTGCTTGCAATAGTAAGTCCCTTCACCATACTTGCAGTACACTGCCCCCCCCCCCCCTACATACACAGCACATTATTTCATCAGGAAGCTTCTCCAACACACATCCCCAACATACTTACAGCACACTACCCCCCCCCCCCCCCCCCCCCCCCCCCAATACACAGCACATTGTCTCATTAGGAAGCTTCTCCAACACACATATTGCACACTGCCCTCTCCCCACATACACAGCACACTATCCCATCTCCCCTGTCATCCCCCCAACACACACACCAAGACCCCTGGCAGTTAAGTTAGCCCCTTGAGCCGTGGATCTGCCCAAGGTTTCTTCCTTTGCAAAGGGAGTTTTTCCTTGCCCCTGTTGCTCCCCCCCCCCATTAATGCACAAATAGGCTGACACCAGACATAATTTCACTGCATTTCTTACTTCCAGTAACTATATGCATGTGACAATAAACTTCCTTGTATCCTTGTTGTAATAATACCAACACCAAAATAAGGAAGGCCTATTGATAGAAATTGTTATAGTAAAATATGTAGATTTTTTTTTCATGTAGCCTTGGCAACTAGCCATCTTGTATATAGGCCTGAGTAATATGCACATGAAATTACACTTGTTAAACTCACCTCAACAAGTCTTTTGCAATCATGTAACCCGCCGTGAGCAATGCTAAAGTCGCTGTTACAAACAGTGCAGTGTGCAAGACTATCATTATGTTTTAATCTTTTGAGAAAATTGGGTACACTTTTGTGTAGTCTGATGTGAAATGGGTCTTAAATGTTCCTCTTTGAGGGACACTGACTCTGCCATGACGCTCCTGTTCCTAGATACACTGACTGAACTGATTAATTAAGTTCAGGAGAAAAGAGATATAAGCCCACCTACACTGAAAACTGATTGGTTGATTTAGCAAAACAGACCAGGATGCTCTCTGTCATGGATGCGCTTCAGGCACACACACACCACTCTCTCCCTCCCTCTCCGTTGTGTGCGTGTTAAACTTACATGCTTACAAAACTTTGGGAGACTTGGGACGTCTAGCTAGACAGCACATAGTCGCCAGCACAAAATGTACAATGTACCTTAATGTTGTCATGTTTAGCTGACAAACTCAAAGTAATGACTGATGAAATGTGCATTTCTCTCTCCCTCCATTGTTGTTTACGTTTGTGTACGGTTTTCCACGTGAATTGTCCTCATGCTGAAAACGTGAGCATAGCCTACGACATTAATCCCCATGACAAGAAGAAAGCAAAGAATATATCTTTTTACTAAGGAAAATGACAAAAATAGTAACGCACAGTAACTTAGATAAGTAATTTTAATCTGATTACTGGTTTGTAAATAGTAGCGCGTTAGATTACTCGTTACTGAAAAAAGTGGTCAAAATAGACTAACACGTTACTGCCCAGAGGAAAGAAAATGTTAAAATGAGAGCTCTTCTCTATCTCAATTGTTTCTCCTAGACAATAATGGGATTACAGGGATATAAAAATGAGATAATTGCTTTTGTCTCCCGCTTCTCAGGTTTGTCTCTGGAGCAAAAGAGTTACGTTATCTCAGTGTAGACTCCCTTTAATCTACAAATAAGATCTCATCAATATTTTAAATAATGCTCAGTGTTGTCTAATTTATACATCTCATATTTTACTCAGGCTGATCCACCAGAGAGCTCTCTCTGTAAACTCATGCAATTCTCATTTCAGATCTTTTTGGTAAATCTCAGATTAGGCTCCATCAGTTCTGTAAAAGAGATCTCTTCACAAGCTTGAACCGTTCTCATTCTAGTTATCTCAGTTTAGTCCTTTTTTGATTTACAAAAGAGATCTCAGCAAAGGCTTATACAATACTCAGACTTGCTCAATTTATATATCTCATATTTTACTCAGGCTTATCCATCAGAGAGCTCTCTAAGTGAACTCATGTAATGCTCATTCAGACCTATTTGTTTTATAAATTAGTCTAATCTGTAAGAGCTCTAGCTGTTGTACAACAATTCTCAAATGATTTTCATAGGCTTATTTGTTTTAATTGCACATATTTTCAAGTTCACATTTGCAAACAGTAGGCCTAACCATGTGATGTGACCACTACACATGACGATGCTCTGACAGACCTCTGAAGTTCGCCTACAAAAAAGCTACCATCTATGCCCATATAAGGAGATCACCTGTTAAATTCTCGCGCAGGCCAGCGAGAAGACTAAATCGGGGATGCACTGATGCAGACGTTTTCCTGAACGCACTTTTGTCTTCAACCTTCGAGTAGATATTATAATCAATGGTATGTGAAGGCGGCACAATTTGATTTTTGCTACCCCAGAGCTAACTTGCGACTTGTTAGCAAGTTGGAGAAATCTATGATTGTCGGACGTCTGACAATCATTGGAGAGGTCTATGATGGTCGGACGTGACAAACTCACTTGCAGAAGACTCCTACCAGAAAATGCAGTCTAGATTTGGCGCCCAGTGAAACCAAAGATCCTTGATTGCTCCGCTTTAACCCTCTCTGGTGAAACCTAGTGAAACGGTGTGTGGGTATGAAGGATTGTGCCACCACGAAAACTCAGAGAAGGTACATTAACATTTTGGTAATTTGCTAACGTTCTTGCATATTTTTAGACTCAATATATCATTGAACAACCTGGGAAGCAGCACATAAAGTTAGCTAGCTAGTTAATGTTAGCTACTTGTAAGTTACATCACTGGCTGTGCCGCTTGTATATAAAGCTAACGTTAGACAATTTAACGTTGCTAGCTTACTTTGCCTTATACAACAATTGGGTTCTATGGAACTATTTATTTGTTTCTGATTGGCCGAGAGACGTTCCATGAGTTGGAATATCCCTGGACATTTCAACTCAGACTCAGCACAGCTAATAATAAATCACTCCGCGATAAAATGCGAAGATTTGACACCCAGCTCTCCACTATTTCAAGCAATGGGTTACTCCTTAGCAAACCATAACGAAACAGTGCTTCACCACATCTGTGGATTAAGCCACACAGTCAACTCAATGTAAGTAAGATAAACGAGGATGCTAATTGTTCTCAGCATTTCCAGCATTGTGTATAATATGATTGTCACTTGGAGGAGACTTGTAGATAACTAACGTTAGCATAATTAGCTAACCGCTATGGCGTTCCATTAGTGCCAAAAATAATGCCTATGTCGACTAAATATTGCTTTTGTCAACTACTTATGTCCACTGAAGATGTCTATGCAACATTCACTTTACGACAGACGTGACAAAACGGCCATGTTCATGTCATTGCTCACCTTACAAAACGACACCCCCTAGTGTTGACTGTGATGTTGTGCCATGACTCTGTTGTTGCACATGTCGTCAAGTATGTCGACTTGCCTGTTGTTTGATTCTGCTGTTGTGCATGTTGTCTTCTGTGTCGTTTGGATCAGCTGTTGTGCATGTCGTCTTCTGTGTCGTTTGGATCAGCTGTTGTGCATGTCGTCTTCTATGTTGTTTGGTTTTAATGTTGTGCATGTTGTCTTCTGTGTTGTTTGAATCAGCTGTTGTGCATGTTGTCTTCTGTGTCGTTTGATTCAGCTGTTGTGCCTGTCGTCTGCTGTGTCGTTTGATTCAGCTGTTGTGCATGTTGTCTTCTGTGTCGTTAGATTCAGCTGTTGTGCCTGTCGTCTGCTGTGTCGTTTGATTCAGCTGTTGTGCCTGTCGTCTGCTGTTTCGTTTGATTCAGCTGTTGTGCCTGTCGTCTGCTGTTTCGTTTGATTCAGCTGTTGTGCATGTCGTCTTCTGTGTCGTTTGGTTTTAATGTTGTGCATGTTGTCTGCTCTGTCGTTTGATTCTGCTGTTGTGCGTGTCGTCCTCTCTGTCGTTTGTTTTTAATGTTGTGCATGTTGTCTGCTCTGTCGTCCTCTCTGTCGTTTGGTTTTAATTTGGGTTTAATGTTTTAATTTGGGTTTAATGTTTTAATTTGGGTTTAATGTTGTGTCGTCTGCTGTCATTTCATTCTGCTGTTCATCTCGTTTTCTCTGCTATAGTGCAGGGCGACTCCCCTGTCGTTTGACTGTGCAGACTTTTAGAATATTCTTTGTCTGTTGATTGTGGCGTTACCAAGTTCGGATGTCAGATGTGTCGCCTCTCATGTCAATTGATTGACTGGTGTTGTAGTCGACCCTCCCTTTCGTTGTATCCACAGACCCACTGCCCCCCCCCCCCCCCCATCATCAAACGTGGATAAACCAATCGCGGCTCAGCACCAGGCACTCTCGGCCAACTTCAGCCCAGAAGAGAAACACCTGTAGACATTCCCTGACCCTGTAGAGCCATGGACTGAGTTGCGAGACTTTTTGATGTTCGTCATGGTTCATGTGCACCTCAACAGTCCCTATATTTCAGTGTTTCTCAAACTTTCAGACCCAGGACCACTTTACAAAAAAAAAAAAAAAAAAAAACCACGGACCACCTAGCTAAAAAAAGAAAGAGTAGACCTACTTCAACAGTATATTATACAATAGCTTACTCACTGAACCACCTTGCTTATCGTCTTCGCACCTTGCTTATTGTGTCAGAGGATTCATATGATTTAAACTGGCATAGCTTATATAGGCAGTGTTGCAGAACTGTTTGGAATTACATACAAGTTGGTTCAATATTGCAAACAACTCATCTATATTATATTTTACCAGGTCTGCTCACGTACCACCTGTGGTTCCTGGACCACACTTTGAGAAACACTGCTGTATTTTGTGGTTGTCAAAAGAGTGTTAGCCTTACCAGACAACAGCTTTATTACTTGCAAATTTAGATACCCAATATTTACAACATCGTCTCAGATATGTCAGCATGCTGTGGCCTACAGATCTAGTGTTTAGGCATTTCTGTTAGTGTCCTATTCATTTATTTTGATAAAATAAAAGTTGCCACCACAGCATTGATAAAATTGTAAGACTCAGCCATAATCATGTGTCAAATAAATATAGAAATGATCAATTACAGCTTAAATGTTAAAAATAAGTTATATCAATACACAGCCACTGTTTCCATAACACACTTGCAACTCAATAGGCAATCAACCGTTTCAAAAAAACAGTTGCAACTGATATTTCAAATAGCTTGTGAGACTGCAGCATAAAAAGGTGACTGATACATTTTAAATATTTTATTCATTTTTCAATGTGTGAAACAAGTGTGTGTTAACAAAAAAACCAGGGGGAAAAACAACAAAAATACCAGAAGGGAGGTGTGGTGGGACTGCAACATAGAAAGGAGGTTTGACACTCAGTTCCTAATGTCTGGAGTGTGAAAATACACAATGTGCAAAGGATGGGTAGCTCTCTATAAACTCTGCACACCTATAACAGGGACAAGCTAAGGAGGATGCAGCACGTTTGATGGAGCCAGGAATGTTAGGGGAGGTGTTGAAGATGAAGCTGAAGGCTGTTCATCTTACTGTACACCTTTCTCGTCCTCAGCATTCTTGGTCCTAGGTAAGCAGAACAGGCACAGTTGAGAATGGAGGGAGAGAACAGAGCAGGTAACATTCAGTTTATACTTGGAACAACTTCACATTCACAGCTGCCACATTAAGTCATAACCATAGACCAAAGTAAGAGGCCATCTCCAGCAAGACCCACCACACACAGCCAACCACCTTACATCCACACATAAACTGTAACGATAACATGAACACCAGATGTTGTTGGGGATGACTTTCTGAGCGATGTTGAGAACAGTACAAAGCTGACACCCAACCAAAATCCATCAAATTTTAGCTATCATATTCAAGGACAGACTTTTCTTAATTGGTCAGTGAGGAGACTTATTATAGTAATCGTTCCTGATGTGAACGGCCATTAACACAGAGACAACCATACTCATTTATCCTTCATGACTGCCAACCTACTCTCATTTCAGTGTCCAACCTGCCATGCACGTCTTTAGTAGAGTGACCAGTGCTCTCCAGAAAAACCTGGTTGAGGAGGAGAAACGGCCACAGTCCTCCCTGAAAACATCATGGTTCCTTGAGGAAGTAGACCACCGGTTCGACCTTGTTGTAATTGCCCTAAGCAGATTGAAAGAGAATGAGTTAGAGAAAGCCATAAACTTGCATTGGGACACCTTCCATCTTTTTCGTGGCCTGAAGATTGGTCACAAGGGCAGCTGGATACCAGTTCAGAACGTAGTGGTGACTACCCAGAGCACATAAAAAGAAAAACATGCAAAACATCCCCCACACCCCCGGGGGGAAAAAAATTCCGAATGGTGCTATGGAACAACAAAAAAAATTTTCCAACAACAAACAAAAACAACATAAACAACCACACACTGGGATGGGAAGAAACAACCACACACACAGAAACCATAAAAAATCTATAAAACTGCACCAAAAAACATACTCAAGAAAACATGTTTTGGTCTTTTTTGTTTTTACTGACCAAAAAAACACAACGGACATAACAGAACCAAAAAGAACATAGAAACTGTAACACACACAGAAATCTGAACAATATGGACACCTAAAAACAGCCTCGACATTTTTTTCATAGTTTTTTTTAAAGATAAGAGAAACGACATGAAAAACACACAACCAACATCACAGAAACAAAACATAACATAGACACAATAACACACACAGAAAAAACACAGAGAAATAAACTAAATAAAACCAAATGTTGGGGCTTGTCGCACCCCTGACTCCATATAATGAACAAAGTCATCATGGGTCGGATGGAGGGGCAGGCGTAGAATTACTGCACAGGTGTTCGCCTCCGGGTACATTCTGTTGTACCCATCATCGGCATGCAGGAATCACCGCACAGGTGTTGGCCTCCGGGTACATTCTGTTGTACCCATCATCGGCATGCAGGAATCACCGCACAGGTGTTGGCCTCCGGGTACATTCTGTTGTACCCATCATCGGCATGCAGGAATCACCGCACAGGTGTTGGCCTCCGGGTACATTCTGTTGTACCCATCATCGGCATGCAGGAATCACCGCACAGGTGTTGGCCTCCGGGTACATTCTGTTGTACCCATCATCGGCATGCAGGAATCACCGCACAGGTGTTGGCCTCCGGGTACATTCTGTTGTACCCATCATCGGCATGTAGGAATTCCAGACTTGGCTGGTGCGGGAATCCCAGGATGGGGACTCTATCGGCACCTGAGGCAAAGGCCAACACTTGCCCCAGGGTGACAGGTCTTGTTCCGTCTAAAAGTCAAGTAAAATGTTAGGCTACCACATTTATAGCACACCAGTATTTTACATCATCCCAACTTCACATTACAAACTGCTACGATAAATACATTGGCTGGCTAACATTGACTAACACAGTACGATTTGGAGCATCTCTGTGTTTCACCAATACATTGAATTTTTGGTGATAAGAAATTTGGGGAGGGGATGCAGAGTTAACTTGAATGAAACATTACTGAAATGATCTTCAACGTGGTTATGACGCCAACAACAACTGTTATAGTTTCATAGCTGTTATTGTTTCAGGTTCATTGAGAGACAGAGAGACAAGGAGAGACTGCGCAAAGGTGCAAAGAAAATCATTGTGTGATGGTAAATGCTGATATAGTGCTGGCCCGCCACAAAGAAGTCAATGTATGGGAAACACTGCATTTTATAATTTACACTGCGTGTAAAAATAAACCACCCATACCTTCCACCTCCAGCAGCCAGTCCCTCCAAAAGCCTACGGCCTGCTGCTCAGCCCGCCTCCGGTTTGATCCCTGAGGGGAGAACTGTGGGATATCTCCCTCGCCAGCGAGGGGGCCTGTCCCCCCATGAACTCCATTGCCTCAGGGTTCCGCCTCACCGCCTCTGCCACTCCAAGACATTGGAGCCCCTCCACCAACCTTTTGGAGTGAAATGTAAGACATCTTAAAAAATGTATCACAATATGTTGATGTGTCCATTAATGTAATTTCAGCATTTGCATGCCATGCCAGACTGTCTTCACGATCACATAGGCATATGTTTTTTTGCTAGCTTTCACATTTGGGATATTGTAGTCTTTTAATTCCGATGAACAATATGTTACCAAGATGGTTGCATTGGTGTTGAGCTTTAACCACTCCTTCACAATTATTTAATTACAATTAATTTCAACATCACAGCATTCTCATCATTCACGTCATTATCGTCATTAACAAATATCTTTACTGTATGAAAACCTAGAATCTTAAAAAAAGCAATAACCCGACTGGAAATATTAATGCGTTATAGAATGAAATAAAAACGTTATGTGTAAAAAAATTAAAACATTTATCACTTACTGGTCCAGTGCCCGTTGAGTTCTGCCAGCCACATATGCCCTGGCAGCCTCCTGCACAACCTCGTGCCGACCCTCCCACAGGTGTATGGTGCTGGAGCACCCAAGCAGAGCCAGGAAACCAGACGCCTCCATAGCAGCCTCCTGTGCATCTTCCAGTGTTTCCGACTCAGCTATCTACTTCATAATGGTAACTTGTTAGAAATTTTGAAATTACTTTCTCTTTTCACAATTTGGCTTAATATTGAACACAGACATGGAACAGAAATGAATCTATAAACATCTCCACACATATTATGTTTCTCTCTGTATTGGTCCCTCTGGGGGCTTGGTTAAAAAACATACGGTTAAGTGAGCACCTTGCCTTGCCTTGTTTCAAAGACAATTATTTTGGTAAACTACTGTACTGCACCGTGGTCACAATTGTGTTGAGGTTATTAACAGAACATAAGCAAACTGTAATCCTACAACTTTCTTTAAGGTTACCTTAAAATTACATAACTACATAGGTGATAACATTATTAAATAAATCTTCAAAGTTTATTTTTATTCTGCTGTTTGTAATACTGTACAAATTTGAATAGTGTTGTTTAAAGACATACCCCAAAGTATTTTCTTTCAATGCCATTTTTTCAAACACTTTAAAGATATCTTGGAGAGGGCTCCACTATAAGCCAACCCAATGATTACACACACTGTTATAAATCCTGGAAACTCTCCCCCTGCCACATTAAGACACAACCCTTTAGACTTCACTTGTGCTTAATATAAGGGACTTTGGGCTTATTTTTTCGTGAAGTTGCTTGAAATGAGTTTGTCGTGGGTGGCCATTTTTTGGTGCGGGCGCTTCTTTTCTGTTTGCTTCGTCTGCTGTTTCTGCATAGAATCCACGCAGCGCCTACACGTAGGCCTACACACAGGACAATTTAAGCCTATGCCCATGCCTCGGTCCTGCGCAATAGGCTACTCTGTTCTGCTGGACTGAGGTGTAATGGCAAGTGTACCCTGTAGCCTCGTTCTGGCCGCCGGGTGAATAAGGCGAATAGACACATCATTCTGGCAGCACCAATCCAAACCAGCCAATACTCCTCAATATTTTACACTGGCAGTAATCCTTCATCGGGATATGACAATTTCACACTTTGGAAGTTTAACTAACAAAGACACTTATGTAGGCTACATGTCTGTGATGACCTATGCATTATGTTGCCCACAGCATCATTATTATTTTTTCCATAACATCTGTCTTTAAATCAGCACAACAATGTATTTTACTAAACTACACTGTGCTATTTTGTCCTATGTCCCTTGTCAGGAAAAATGTATATAGATTCTATCAATAATTAAGAATATATTAATTCACATCCTAATATCCAATAATTTAGAAGATGCAAATTCTGTCAATTTTACTTTGTTGGCACTTCTCAACTGTAGGTGGACCCTGACAGCAAATCTTCTATAGTCATCTGCCATGCTCTTTTGAAACCCAATGATGGTGTCATTTATCATAGTTATCTGTGAAAGGCTTTTCCCTTTCTTCTCCCAGACCATAATTTCTTTCATAGTCTAAATTAACATGCTCTTACTGTTACATACACTGACTTGTCATATTACACATTCTATGTGTGATCTACGGCCTTTTGCAGCTAAATATAGCTTTACTGTAGACACCATGTCCAACATTCGTGTGGTTTATCATGTGGTGTGCTTAATGAAAATTTGGCTTGTCTAATGGGAAGATTACAACTGCTTTACCCCTTCTGAAATAAGAGAAACATTCAATTTACTTGTTTCCAACTTGAAACAAACGCTGTATCAGCAATCGATATGCATAGTGTAGCACTGATTACATTCATACTAACTGTAATGTCAAGAACATTTTGTGTCATTGCATTGTTTTACAATAATTGTTCAATCCTTTCAATGAAAATTTCCATGTCAACATATCACATAAAGAAAAAAAAAAAAGACTTGCCTTTTGGAGCCTCTCCCGCAGTTCCCAGTCATCCACCTCCTCCAATTCAACTGGGGGAGGGGGCACCTGGGAAATGCCACAGTAAAGCCTCCTGGAAAAGAAGGCAGGGTGCATCCCTCCCTGGACCACACACACAGCCAGCATCTGGCCAAGGAGCCTATTATCTAGAGCTGAAAAAGCAATTGTAACCACACAAACATTAGCGTTGAAGTAAAAAAGAAATGTTCATATAATTACATATTGGCAAATTATCGATCCGTCAGACACTAACTTCATGTAAGCATCTCTTTTACGTAATAACAACATAAATGTAAATATTTGGCTTGTTTATATTCCTTGTTCTTTGTAAATGCTGGAGACAATGGCTATCAATGTCCATATCAATAGGCCTACATATAGCCTTTTTAAGTGAAATGCTCATACCATGGGACACCAGGGCCAGATTTCGGCTGTCCTCGCAGGACCCCTAAAATAGACACTGTCCCGTAATTCCACGGCAAGAAGGCGCAGAAACTCCCTTGTAGGGCCCCCGTCATCTACTGCTCCTTCTTCTGCACCGTTGTCATCCACAAAGATGATGTTCAAACGGTGTTCTGGAGAGAACCTTGGCCTCTGAAAGGCTCTCAAGGCACTCTCCAGAACATGGTCCCAAATAACATTTACAGTGTTGGAAGATGGTATGGTCCCTGTATTAAGATTTGTTTGTAAACCATCCAAGATGGTCCTGACATCAATGGGTCTACCAAACAATAATAAATAAAAAAAATACATAATTATCAGAAAATGATGTGCTTTTCTAAAATTCATATTACAGCTGCAAGTTGTTCAAATCTATGTACATAACAAATGCATGTCTTGAAGTTCAGAAGTTGTCATAAAACAGTAATGCATTACAGACAATACATCTCAATATCCGATGGGCATTACATAGCCCCTCTTAACATGAACATCCCTTATGTAGACATACTCTGTTTATTATTGCACTTCTCAACTAGCAGCGATCCTATGAGCAAATATTACTTTGTGCTGCTTAACCATCAACAAAGGAAATACTGTCATCCATGAATTTATTTTCATATTTCATTAAAAAACACATTTGTCTAAAAACAAACTGTATAAGACTTAAGAGCCAATGCAAACAAACAGGCCATTCAGTTAATAATTCACGTTGCCAGCTTGACAGTTATACTTGATACCTTTGTTATGGATGCAAGAATGATTTTCCACTTACCCTGACGTGTCATCCACGGTGTCTTCTATGACAATGGGTGATCTGTACACCCCCCCAAAAAAAAATAACAATTCATTTTCTTCAATATTAATACTCCTTCGCAATAAATATAAGCACACTATATAACGTTAAAACTATGATGTTCCGTAAACCACAAATTCTTTTTTTTAAAAAAAAAACAAGTCTCTTGCCTCTCCACGTCTTCCGGCGTCTGAACAGGAGCATTAAAATTACAATGAGGTTTTAAAAAAATCTCTTTACAAAACATTGCCAAATACATACATGAACACCACTTAGTACAATCACCTAATTGGAACGAGAAATGTTTGTTGTGATAACACATCGGTACATGTGTTACACATCCATGCCTTCACTTTTGGAAGTATGAGTATAATTTACTTACAGAGAGATTATTTCAATTACATATTAATTGACTCTACAGTTTAAGGTGGTAATTCCACACAATTCATGCGTTGGAAAAAAACACAAAAAATACACACAATTTTACAATTGTTAAAAGTACAGTTCTTTTGTTTATCGTTTCTTTAGGTGCCTCACTTTCTCATAATTGACTACACAAAGTTTTTTTTGCCTTTGAGTGGTTGGTTAACACTTGGTTGGTTAACCAGGGCATGAAATCGCTTAAACAATCTTTAAGGTCTTAGTTTTGTTTTCGAGTACCCCCAACAAATTGAAGAGCTAAAAAGTATTTATTCACTTTTTCATTCTTTCACTTATGTACTTCCATTGTGTATCTTAAAAAAATAAAAAAATATCAATAGCTAATCAGCGAGGACTAAAAATACATACCAGCAGAGACTCCTGGATCGCTAAGGCAAGATCTTCATCAGCGCTTCTATAATTAGACAAATGAATACCATCATGTTATGATTTCTTTCTGTAAACTTATAAAAATAGCGTTATTTATTTTTCATGCTATGTTACACACCCGCACTCAGAAGGTGGTGGTGCCTGTGGCTCCTGTTCCTCAAATCTGATGGTGACAAAAAGGAGTACTCACATATTGTATCACAACTGTCGATTGCAAAAGTAACAGGATATTTAGTATGGAACCTTCTATGATACTGACATTACAGTCCCAGTTGGCTGTTTGTGACTTACCAATCAGTGATGTATGTAAACTTTGTTACTCAACTTTAATTTGCCTTATTACAGACTAACACACCTTTAACATATCAAATCAACATAAACTTCTCAATTATGCCCAAACATGGTCTTCCGACACATCCCTAAATTGAATGGCTGTAACAGCTACGTAACACTCGTGCAAAAAAACCTTTCTGAAGATTCAGCTATTTGTATGTTCGGAGACATTCACTACCATCTGTAGTGTTTTATATTTCATTAAAAATGTGTGTATTACTGCATTTGGTGGTTTGTGAATATGAACTGTGCTGTGGAAAGAAACATTAGGCATTTGAGATTAATATTTTTTTGTTAAATTATTTCAAATTCATTCATGCATTTACAAGAGAGTTGACTTGAGAGTCCTTCATTGAGCCAATACACGGTCAGATTGTACCGATAACTACACAGGTCGTTCATGCCAGTGTTGCATCAGGGACACAGTAGGGAGGTGTGTGTCGAGCTCAAAAATGTCTTACCCATATCCCTGGCCTGCTTGGGCCTGGCAAGACCCAATGTGACCATCCAAATCACACAAATAGTATCAGTGCACTGCAGGTCAGGCACTGCTCCAGGACGGGACTTGACTGCAATTACAAAATTTATATAAAATAATCTGCCATCATACATTCAAATTACATGAGGCATCAGGTACATCATGACATCATACCTCTTCCACTGGGGGATATAGTGTCAGTCCCCGCTGCAGTGGAACAACATACAGCGGGGAACGCTTCGTCTCTACCAGCCTCCTAAGGAACGTCACACTATAACCACAGGTGGGAATTGGGACCCGTGTTATTTTTTTTGCACGGTCACTCCTGCCAAAGCAGAACCCTCCAGAGTCTCGCAAGGGAGGAAATGCAGCATAGAGTGTCTGCAAAACAAAATGGTGGTCCCCATCCCACTCCACAAAGATCACCACTTTTTTTGCCGATTCCACAGGAGGCGTAGAAGTGTGCCTCCTCCAAACCGGGCACCGTGTCAGTGTCCGGTTCAGGGAGGCACACAAAAATATGGCTCCAGGGTCCCCTTTTCTTTCTAGCCTCCACTGTTGCCCTCCATCCTCCGGGACCGGAGGCGGAATACCAGATTATCAGGTCCTCTGTAATCCGGGGCTGATGGACAGAGGCAGAGGGGACAGAGGCTGAGGTGAAGGAGAATGGGTGGGATGTTGTGAAGGCGGTGCGGGTTGAGATTGATGCAGTGGTAGTGGAGGCGGAGGCCACCAGTTAAGTATGCATACACAAGGCATTACATATACTAAATGAAATACATTATGGCCATGTCAATGGGACACGGAAATAAACCATTAAAAAAATAAAAAATGTCTTTGACCTCTCAGCATTTACGGCCTAATGAGCAACTGACATGCACGGGAGGGTCAACAGATTTTCATTCAGTTTTGTCATGGTCACAGGGAGTAATTAAACAAATATTTATGCCGGACACTTTTTTCATTACATCTCCAATTGAGTCTAATAACAATGTTCGATGTTTAATAACAATGTTCAAAGTTGAATGATTTGATAAGACATAATAACGTATACGGTTGTCATTGTAACTGGTTAAAAGTTCAAGAATTCACGGGTAAATATAAAAGAAATTGCACTATTTATTCATACTGATATGGGTATACAGATGTTATGTCCTAAAACCATGGACATCTGTGTGTTCATGTAGACGGTAAAATCACTTTTCCTAGTTAAAACTTTATCGTTCACCAGTGAGTGAGATTGGGGTAATTTTCTGCGGCACACCTGATGATCTCTCACGGCACACTAGTGTCCCCCGGCACAGTGGTTGAAAAACACTGTTCTGAGTTGTAATTCCTCTGTATGTCCTGTTGGTGACCTCAGTGAGAAATACTGTTAAGACGCTCTTAGCCGGTAACGAGAACTCTGGAGCACTCAGTAGATATAAAGTGTTTTCACGACGCTCTTAAGCTACGATGGATTCGGGAAACAGTCGGCAAATCTTAAGAATAGGCCTATAAGTTAAACATGCTGTGAGTTAGGACACCAACGTGTTTTTGATCAAATACATTTCATTCAGCATGGTAACTATATACAGATGTGCTGGTTATCAACGAGTTTGTGATTACTGTTCTTTAGCTGAACAGTGGAGTAAAAAATAATGTGCTACATTTGCTTTGAACCTGATATAGCTAGATAGCATTGACTGATCAGGGCCCACTTCCCCGAAAGCATCTTAAGCCTAAGAGCGTCGTAAAGTCCCTCTTACGAACGTCTTAAGATATGCCGACTGTTTTCCGAAACCATCGTAGCTTAAGAGCATCGTGAAAACACTCGTAGATCTACGAGTGCTCCAGAATACTCGTTACCGGCTAAGAGCGTCTTAACAGTACTTCTCACTGAGGTCACCAACAGGACATACAGAGGAATTACAACTTAGAATACATAATCCAATTTACGTTCCCATTCTTTATTGTGTTTACCTGTGATGAATCAGATTTTAGCGTGCAAAATAGCCTACATTTAATGGTCATAATAATGTGATGAAAAGCGGACAAAAATGCAATCAAGTTATGAAACGAAACGTTGCCAGAATAGTTTGACATTATCTTTGCTAAGTGAATATTTTATTAGGCCTATGAGGTAAAAAGCAGAGAAAGCAACATGTGGTTTAGTCTGTAGCCTACTGCATCAAAATCTAAGCCTACACATTTCCTCTCTTTCTTACTCGACTTCTTAAGTTCTTAAGTGGCACCGCGAAAAATTATTGCATGGTGCAACAATCTAATCTTAAAATAATTACAATTATTTATGTCTCTGTGTGGTATATAACCTACTTGGGATGCTTACATGCAGATGTCAAAGTGTTTCTATTTTCGTATTGATGTGAATTAATGTGTAGATCCGAAGTTTAAATGGTAGGCCTATAGCTGTGACGTGCAGTCACCTGACATCACCGTCAAATCAGAGGATATTTCAGAACTATTAACATGGACAGCTCCCCTTAAGAGCAGTGCATGCGCGTTCACGCTACGAGCATGTTTCGGGAAACAGTCGGAAAAACCAAACGAACGATCGTAAGATGAATCGTAGAAAACCCTCTTAAGAGCGTGTCTCCGTCGTTATCGGGGAAGTGGGCCCTGATCTAGAGGATATTTCAGAACTATTGACGTGGACAGCTCCCCTTAAGAGCAGTGCACGCGCGTTCACGAGTCTACCAAGTTCACGTGTAGCCAACTCAACCACAGCCTATCTAGCATTATCGTGAAGCCGGGAGCTGGTGTACCCAGAAATTGAGTGAAGTTACACATAAACACATTAACACATTAATTAAAATAGGGTACTCACGTCCGTTGTGGCTCCTCGTCATGACGTCTGAAACGACAGAATAAAATTAGGTTACAATTTGGACCACATAGCGTTGACTACAAGGCGGGTATGGTGGTGGACCTACAGTAGCCTAAGGGATAGGCGTAAAATAGCCCATTTCTTCTGTAATATGTAGGCCTTATTCGACATGCTGTAGGCTATCGGATTTGTAAGGCATCGACAACATGTATGAATATGGTGGCGTTTACATTACCAGTGGGAGGCCTGCTAAATTGTTATAGGCCTACACAGTTGCTGAATGGAGGCCACATGCTGAAAGTTGTTAACACAGTGTTACTTTGTAATGTAAAAACATGGTTACTAGCCTGAACATTTTCAGAGATCAGCTTGCAATTCGGTGGCCATACTGTACAACCATGGCACAATGAAATCTTAACAAATGTCGATCAAAAACATATGATGTATTCCATGCTAGAGTAACACATAGATGCTTAAATAATGAATGAAAAATACTCACACACGTGGTCTTCCTTCGTCTTCCATGCTGAAACACATCATTTGCATTATTTCAACGTCACATTTAACACTTGCTTTGTAGTCTATTAATAGTTCATTACAAATACATTCTTGTCTTTCAAGCAACTGCAGATTAATAATACAATTTCATCTGATTGAAATTAATGTGGTTACAGACACTTTGTCAAACGTTTTTGGACCAAGGCTTTTTTACATCAATAGCAGCATAGGCCAATGTTGCACGACATTTTATGATTTTGTAAGTTCTGAGATGTCTTGCAATTTTGATCCGTCGTTTGAAAAGAGGCAACTCTTGGCAAACCACCGCACAGGCGTCACTTGGCTTTCTGTGTTTGCTATAGGCCTAACTGCCCATTCTAGGTGTACAACATGACAACCTATACCTCAAATTTCAACATTGTTCATTGTGAGACTTGATCATGGACACGGTTCACTTTTACCTTGCCGGAGTAGGCCTACGGTTCTCTGCCATTCTTGTATTGTTGAGCTGCTGTGCTCTAGAATCTTTGATCATGACGCACGATCATGCCCAAACGTATCGGGCCCGAGTCCACCTACTCAGGCGGACCCGGGCCCCAACAACCGTGCCCGGGGACGGTACGGAGTGATTACACTGCCCAAACAAACCGGACATTTGTGGTTCAAACCCAGCCGTGTAGGCCAACGTACTAATGGTGTGAGAAGGCCCTACATGTAGATAGGCAGAGTAGGCTACACAGCTTTGTAAAACTATGCTGGCACCTCGTAGCACAACTTTGCAACGTCAACTTTAGGATAAGTTATATTAATAATGGTCATAATAGGGATATAAATACTTAATTCGGCCTGTGGGCTTCATTAATAGGCTGGTGTGATACGCAGGCCTGCATGATGTTTTAGGCTTACAGCATAAAATGTACCCGGACTACACCTGCCCACAGTACTGGTTTAACAGTCGTAAAAAATGTATTGGTATTGGTTGAATTTGTTCCTAATAGCGAGATAACTTTATAGACTGTGAAATGTTAAGGCCCTTAGTCCATATATGACTCTTAACCAAGTATGCATACTAATTGATGTTCCACTCTGGATGTCTCTGTGCTGTAGACTGTAGATTATATGTGTGGTGGCTGATGGGTGGCCTCTAGTCTCTGTGCTATAGGCTGTAGTTATGATATGGTTGATCAGTGGGCTCTAGTCTCTGTGCTATAGACTGTAGTTATGTTATGGCTGATGAATGGCCTCTCCTTTTTCTCCTCCTGCTCAAGCGAGTAGGACGCATTTCACACTGCTCCTGCTTCACCTATCCTTTTAGCAATTTCCACTCTTTTTCATTCTTTTATTTCATTTACAAGCTAGTTTAGCAAAAACAGTGAAACCAGTACATTTAGATCTGAAACTTTAGTGGTTAGTTTTTTACTTTAAATGAGCCAGCCAAGTCAACGAGCAAAAACTGAACGGCAATTCACCTTGAAGTTGGATTAAAACAAAATGCGCTCCTCCGACCAGAGACCCAGGAGATCATGCCGGAAATGTACTGAGCTAGAACAGAGGATTTCTACTTTGGAATCAAAGATGCATGCCCTTCCATCAACGACAGATGAACTACGAGAGGCATCTCATGAAGTGAGTACAGCAACTACTGGAAATGCAGAGAATGTAACCCAGCAGTCTAATATCACTGCTAATAGAGCATCGACCTCACAAAGGGAATGTGAGTACAGAGCCTTGGCACAGGCAAGGTGCCAGACTAAAAAACAAAAAACGTAATACAAGAACTGTAATTACCTCAACACCAGTAAATTCAGATGTTAACTTCAGGCCTCGTATCAGAAATACAGACAGATCAGCAAACTACTACAGGGCTTGTGGTTCTAAGGGAAGCCCACAGCCCCTAACACTATGGAACAGATTTGAATGCCTCCGGGACGTGAGAGAGGAATTTTCCAGGGAACAGACCCAAAGCAGGCAGCGATCAAACCACAACAATAGAAAGATGGGCACAGACAAGAAGCAGCACTCGACACCTATTCATCCCACAACCCTCGTTCTAGGCGACTCTGCTGTGAGACATATAAATGGGGGAAAGGATGATTGTATGTTGTTTTCCAAATGCTTCAGTGTCGGACACATAAAACAAGCTTCAACTGGTGTCAAAATATGCAACTATCAAGCACATCATTGTGCATGTTGGAGCAAATGACATCTACAGAGAACAGCTGTATGTCAAAGACGATTTCAAGGAACTTTTCTCAGCACTATATGAGCTTGGAATACAAATTTTCATCAGTGGCCCACTCCCAGCAGAAGGAAAGCTTTGTATTTTCCAGACTATTCAGTTTAAACACCTGGCTCGCAAAAACATGCTTTTCAGTTGGGATGAATTTTATTGACAATTTTAACCTTTTTTGGAATCGTAGGGAATACTTCAGACCAAATACAGACCCCACACACTCAAAACACAGCTATGATTGTAAAAAGGAGAATCATAAATGATCAGACAAGTGCTCTCTTTGAGCAAGTCAAGTCAACTGTCAGACTCTGTAGAAGACTTATTTGATCACTTTAATGCAAAAATGGCAAACATTATGGATGACATTGCTCCATTACAATTCAAGAAAGTTAAGGACAAACAGGAAGTACCATGGAGGCAAAATCCAGCAGTTAAACTTCTAAAAAGAGAGTGTAGGAAGACTGAAAGAAAATGGCGTAAATACAAACTTCAGATCCACTATGAAATCCATAAAGAGATGCTCCGCACATATAACTCTGAAATATGCAAAGCAAGACAGTCATTTTTTTCTAACATTATCAATAGAAGTTCAAATAACACTCGTATTCTATTTTCAACTGTTGATAAGTTAACTAATCCCCCCTCACAATTAGCGCCTGAACTTCTCTCAACTAATAAATGCAATGAGTTTTCATCTTTTTTTAAAGGTAAAATTGACAAAATCAGACTCAACATATCTGCTCAATTACAAATTCAACAACCTGAACTTCCAGCAACAAACAGAGGGAAACTAAACTTGATGTCAGAGTTCAGCTTGATAGACTACGAAACACTTGAAAAAACGGTACAGAATCTCAGCTCTTCCACATGTGTCTTAGACACTCTGCCTACCAATTTCTTCAAAACTGTTTTTCACCTCATAGCGGCGGATGTCCTTCAAATTGTAAATGTATCACTGCTGTCTGGCACTTTTCACTGAAAACAGCTGTTGTAAAGCCACTTCTCAAAGAATAACCTGGATTCAATTACAGGCCCATATCCAATCTACCTTTTATTGGCAAAATTATTGAAAAAGTAGTCTTTAATCAATTAACCACCTTCCTAACATCAAATGGGTATTTTGATTACTTTCAGTCTGGTTTTCGAGCAAATCACAGCACTGAAACAGCTCTCCTTAAAGTTTCCAATGACATACACCTCAACACAGATTCAGGTAAAACATCAGTCCTAGTGCTACTGTACCTTAGTGCAGCATTTGACACTGTTGCTCACAATATTTTACTACACTGACTAGAACACTGGGTTGGATTTACAGGCATAGTTATCAGCTGGCTAAAATCATATCTACAAGAAAGGAGCTTCTTTGTTGCCATCGGAAACTGTACCTCAACACCAACGTCCTTGACCTGTGGTGTTCCCCAGGGGTCGATCTTGGGGCCACTATTATTCAACCTCCTCAATATGCTCCCACTTGGACAAATCATCCAAAATAATTTGATTTCATATCATAGCTATGCAGATGACACACAAATTTATTAGCTCTGTCACCAAACGACTATGGTCCTCTTGAATCTATGTGTCAGTGTATAGAACAAATCAACACCTGGATGTCTCAAAATTTTCTTCAGCTGAACAAAGAAAAAACTGAAGTAATTATATTTGGTAACAAGGAAGAAAGACTTAGGGTTGCCACTCTCCTTGACACAAAAGGGTTGAAGGCAAAGGATACAGTTAAAAATCTTGGTGTATTAATTGACAGTGATCTAAATTTCAACAGCCACATGAAAGCGATAACTAAATCAGCTTTTTACCACCTCAAAAATATTGCCAAACTCAGAGGGCTGATGTCAAAATATGACTTAGAAAAACTCATTCATGCATTTATCTCCAGCAGGGTTGATTACTGCAATGGACTGTTCACAGGCCTTCCTAAAAAGACTATTAAACAGCTTCAGGTGATACAAAATGCAGCAGCTAGGATTTTAACAAAAACTAAAAGAACTGACCACATTACTCCAATTCTTAAGTCCTTGCACTGGCTTCCAGTAAGTCACAGAATTTACTTTAAAGCACTATTGCTTGTTTATAAATCAGTAAATGGAGCAGGATCTAAATACCTGTCAGACATGCTTCAGCAGTGCACACCTTCTCGTCCTCTCAGGTCCCAGGTGAAAAACCTGCTAGTAAAACCTACTGTTAGAACTAAACATGGTGAAGCAGCTTTTAGCTGCTATGCGGCTTAGCTGTGGAACCAACTTTCGGATGACATCAAAAAGGCCCCAACTGTAGCCAGTTTTAAATCTAGACTTAAGACCAAACTGTTCTCAGATGCTTTCTGCTAAATGTGCCGAGTTACACATTCTGAATCTGCCTTGATAATTATTCTACCTTGTCTTTTATTACTTTTTTACTACTTTTGCCTTTGTTTTTGCTTACTAATTATTCTTTATTTTTAAATTATTTTACCTTGTGTTTTATGTTTTCTTTTTATTATGATCTTTACCTTTTAACTATTCTTTGACTATATTGCCTTTCTATGCTTTTATTTGTTATTATTGTTTGGTTTTGTTTATGTAAAACACATTGAATGACCTCTGTGTATGAAATGCGCTATATAAATAAACTTGACTTGACTTGACTCTAGTCTCTGTGCTATAGGCTGTAGTTATGTTATGGCTGATGGGTGGCCTCTAGTCTCTGTGCTATAGGCTGTAGTTGTGTTATGGCTGTTAGGTGGAGAGTCTCTGTGCTATAGGCTGTAGGTGTGTTATGGCTGATGGGTGGAGAGTCTCTGTGCTATAGGCTGTAGTTGTGTTATGGCTGTTAGGTGGAGAGTCTCTGTGCTATAGGCTGTAGGTGTGTTATGGCTGATGGGTGGAGAGTCTCTGTGCTATAGGCTGTAGGTGTGTTATGGCTGATGGGTGGCCTCTAGTCTCTGTGGTGTCTTTTAATGGGGTTAAATCTGCAAAGCTTATTTTAAGCACTGGACTCCCCCAAGGTTGTATTTTATCCCCAATCCTCTTCTCTGTGTACACCAACAACATCATGTGTAACAGTGAAGGTATGGCACTTTTTAAATATGCGGATGACATTGCTTTAGTTGCACACATGTCCAACATCGATGCCCTAAGTCGCTAGCAGCAGGTAGTAAATAACCTGTCCCAAACTTTTGCTGAGCTCTCCTTGGAGCTCAACATGGCAAAAACAAAAGAACTATGCTGTGGGGGCAGAGACAAGGCATCGCCTCTGTTTCAGCCACTTAGCATCCAGGGTCAGCCAGTGGAACAAGTGCAAGTATTCAGGTACCTGGGCACAGAAATAGACACTTCCCTGTCCTTCTCACAACACACAGACACAACATACAAAAAAGCACAACAACGTCTCCACCTGCTCAGGAAACTCAGAACTTTTCAGGTCAGCAGGGATGTGCTAAACTCGGTTTACCGCTCCCTCATTGAATCAGTTCTCACTTTCAATATCTCTTCCTGGTACAACCAACTCACCATCAAACACAAAGCAAGACTGTCACGTATAGTGAATTATGCTGCCAAAATAACTGGCTTCCCCCAGCTCCCCCTATCTGAGCTGTACAGCCGCTCTGTGATCAGGAAAGCCAACCTGATCACAGAGGAGCCCTCTCACCCCTCCATCACTCCTTGCAGCTACTACCATCAGGCAGGAGTTTTAATGTACCACTGGCCCATAAAAACATCTACAAGAAATATTTCATCCCCTCTGCAATAGCCATACTGAACAGCACAAAATGAACACCACAGTCAGTTGATACTTCAACACCCCATGCCCTGTTTGTATACTGTATGTCTGTGTGAATGTTTCTTTGTGACTGGAGCCTTGTCAAAGACAATTATCTGTAACCTCTGTGTAACAGACAATAAAGTATTCTCTCTCTCTATATATATATAGTTGTGTTATGGCTGATCAGTGGCCTCTAGTCTCTGTGCTATAGGCTTTAGTTATGTTACTGTATGGCTGATGGGTGGCCTCTAGTCTCTAGGCCCGGAGATTAATATTTGCCAAGTTATGGCATGCTGAATATGGTAATACATTTATAAAATAGTACATTTTGACCACTATATCTTCAAGCCGAACCACATCCGGGGTTTGAGGGAAGTCGACTTGTACACTCTGTCTCTTTTGTTAACCCTTAACATGCTTCTTATTTCTATTTGCACAGTGTCGTCACAGTTATCACTAGAGTTGGCAAAGACGCACCTTGAACTAACCTACTGAAGAGATACTGCACATCGCCAGAGAACTACCTAGATAGATACATACATACATACATATATACAGTGGGTACAACTTTGAATTGTCTGGCTTCACGTGTGATTCTCACTGGACCTGACGCGTGAATCACGCGTTTTTTATTTACATTTCCCCAGTGAAGCTGCAATGACCCAAACAACCACCAGGTGGCGCTAGTGTGCAGGGTTAGGTATGTCTGCTTTTGCCGCTTTGAGTCTAGGCGCGCCAGTAGGCCTATGCTACAGTATGGACCATATATTTACCCAGCGTTTTTTCAGTTGTTTCCACAATATTACCCCCGATGAGCTTTCATTTCGATGGCTGATAGGCCTACAGTACGTCTCCTGCGACAGTCCCAACATTTAGCACTATATATATAATCAAACAATCCAAAAGTGAATTAGGCCTAAATCCCGAAGCAAACTGAAAATATAAATATAAATATAGAAACTATAAATATAGTCTACTGATACACTGCTCCAAACGACACGCAGTCTCACATTCCTGACACACACACTATGTGCTACAGGTTGTAAGTATGACTGATGAATGGCCTTTAGTCTCTGTGCTATAGGCTTTAGTTATGTTATGGCTGATGGGTGGCCTCTAGTCTCTGTGCTATAGGCTGTAGTTATGTTATGGCTGATGAGTGGGCTCTAGTCTCTGTGCTATAGACTGTAGTTATGTTATGGCTGATGGGTGGAGAGTCTCTGCATATCTCTGAGCTGTAGACTGTAGATACACTGTAGGCTATACAGTATCTGTTATGCCTTCCTTAGCTGTCTGGCCTCTGATGACTACTGTTTTACTACTGTTTTACTATTGTACACAGCCTAATGTTTTCACTGTTTTACTGCTACACTGTTACCTCAACCTGCCCTTGCACTGAAATAGTTTTTTTTATTTTACCTTGTCTACATTACACTTTACTCTCCTATTTGTCTATATTATTTATGCTGGTCTCTAGACCTTACTGTTGCACTGTTGGACTAATGTTGGACTACCTTTTGCACCTTCACCATGACACCCACTCTCTTGAGCACCTTGCCAGGCACACACAACTAAGGACTATGGTTGGACTACTGTTTGCACCTTCACCATGACACTCACTCCCTTTAGCACCTCACCAGTCCTGGCCCTGTCACTACAAGCGTCTTATGCTTGATCACCCTCAAGCACATTGGACTTTCTTAATTTAACTTATATAGTGTATTTAGTATTTAGTTTTGTTAGTTTCTTATCTGTCTTATCTTATACTGTCTTTATTGTACAGTGGAGTTTAGTTATATGTTTATACTTATACTAATGTTTACCATTTCTGTTGTAAGTGCATGTTGTGTGTTATGTCTGTATGCTACTGAGACCCTTGAATTTGCCCTGAGGATCAATAAAGTATCTATCTATCTATCTATCTATCTATCTATCTATAGTGCTGTCCATGTGATGCCCAGAGCAGTTATATATTGCTGTCCATGTGATGAGAGCAGTTATATATTGCTGTCCATGTGATGAGAGCAGTTATATATTGATGTCCATGTGATGCCCGTAGCAGTTATATATTGCTGTCCATGTGATGAAAGCAGTTATATCCTCCTGACTACCAGCAGTTCAATTTTGTCCTCTCTAGAGGACCTTTATAAACCGGAATATCTCCCACACCATACATTCTACTGAGCTAATTCCTTTGGTTCTCTAAAGAGGACATTTAGGGCTTTTGAATGGTATCACATGTATGGGGGTGGGGTTTTGGGAACTTCCTCTTCCTCTTCAAAGAAAATGGCGGCCATCACCACAAGGACATTTAATGGAAAGAAGAAAAGTAAGTGCTTAATCAAGTTAGTTGAGCATTTAACATTTAAAATGTTGTTGTTGTTTTTTCTATGAATCTCTTAAAAACACTTAAAATATATTTCTGAAGTAATGTAACAATGTTTTACCATCATAGGAGAGTGTTAAAAAACTATTTTACTTATACTTACATTATATGATTCAGTTTTATGTGTACAGTGTTATGAAGTCCACTGAAATGGACACTTTATATTTCTTAAATAAAAACATTTTTTTCAAAAAAAAAAGTTTTCAGTATGCTCATTGTCTTCCAAACTATTGGGGAAGTTAAGAAAAAAAAGAATTTGGAGATATTTTTTTCTTGGTAGTCAGGAGGTTAAAAGTGCTGTTCAGTTATACTGTATATTGCTGTCCATGTGATGTGCCATGAGCTGCCAATCAACCTGAACTGAAACTGCATCCCCTATGTGTGATTGTGATTATTAACATTCTCTTATCTTCAAACAATACATAAAGTATGTATAAAACAATTGCAGAATTTCAGTTTTGGAATAACAACACATACAAACAAATGCTAACCAAACAAATGGTTCCCTTCCAGCTCACTGATAGAAATGGTGATAGAATAGAACAGTGATGACATTCTCAAAGTTCTCATGTACAGCGTCATGCCTTTGGTATAAAATAGAGTAAAGCAAAGAACGTTTGAAAAGAGAAAATGAGTTGTTTATTTTACAATGACATTCTAAAATGTGTTAGTACTGCTAAAACATAAGAAATTATAGAATCATAGTCATGCTTCAAACTGTTTCATCTTAATTAGTATTAGAGATGTATTTAATGTTGATTCAGTCATTCAGCCTATTTAAATAAAGTGAAGTATTCAGTCTGCAGTTTGGTATCATGTTTACAGAGAAAGCAAAGGATTGAGTTGTCTGAGGAGATCAGAAAGAACATTACAGACACACATGTTAAAGGTAAAGGCTATCGGACCATCTCCAAGCAGCTTGATGTTCCTGTGACTGCTGATGTCCATGCTATTAAGAAGATGAGGGGGGCATATTTTTGGGGGCAGCCAGAATGGCTAAAATGATTATTGTGAAAATGGCTTTGCTGCCATCTGTGGTCAATATGTGGAATTGCACAGCAATTCATTCTTCACTTTCCAGAACACTATGACAACAATGAAATATGTATTAACAAAATGTCCACTGAAAGTCATAATTGTCTGTGTCATTAGACACTCTTTATACTGGAGTTTGTGTATCCTGATTAATTAATTTCTCCTGCTTCTCTGCTGACTCCTTCTCCTTCCTGATGTGTGTGGAGTCTGATGCCTCCTGGGCCTCAGGAAGATCTCCAAGAGCCTTCTTCGCTTTAAACAGGTTTGGGAACTTGAATCCTCTGGAGTCTGAACTCCTAGTAGAACCAGCTCTAGAACTCATAGATCCAACTCCAGAACTCTGTGAAGAAGCTGTAGACCTCATGGAACCACGGAGAGAGCTGATGTCATATCCTGTCTGTGATCTGAGGGAGCTGTATGCAGAGCTGGTGAAAGACCAGTGGTCAGAATTTCCACTGGATTCTCCACCCACTAGGAAAGAAGACAGAGTGAAGTGAAGAAGATCATAATGAACCGTAACAGTAAATAGCAGAACACAGTGTTCTGAGTACAGGGCATGAAAACACCTTGAGTGTCCTCTGTGCTCTGTATCTGATCATCTGCAGATCTCTGCCTGCTCCTTAATGTATGTCTATATCTGCCATTGTCCATGATTTTCTATCTGGTCCTTTAGCACAGTGGTTCCCAAAGTGTGGTCCAGGACTCCTGGGTGTCCCATAGATTGAAGGTCCACAACATAATTTTGTAAATGATAAACTTGTTCTGTGTCATGAAAATGCATATCTGCAGATGCTGCCAATTAAACAAGCATATTGTGTCTGTTACTCCCACCTACTTTAGCAATCGGCCAATAGAAACAGATATGATTGTATTAATCTGACATGAAGCCCTCACTTCACATTCAAACCACATTGAACCTCCTGCTTAGCCCCAGAGAACACATCCACAAAACCTCATCACAGCAGGCTGACAAGATATCAGCAGCTCTAACTTGAGGTTGGTCTCATGACCAACGTACTAATTGTCTCTAAATAACTAAAATATGCACAAAAATGTTCAAACACAACACCAGCTCAAGACACAACTGAAGAGCACAGGTGCTATACCATGTAATCCACTCAGCCATATTATAACCAACAAAATACTGTTTTGAGATAATCTGTCAGCATAAATCACTGTATACAAATCATGTTTCCTTAGCTGAAAACGTTACACATTTCTTTGAACTATTTGCTCACTTCTTGGTGGTATAATGTCAAAGCTTCTTGCTTTCTTGACAGGACGCGTATGTTGTTCCTCTCGCCCATCCTGAGATCTGAAGGAGCTGTATGCAGAACTACTGAGAGATCTGGAGTCAGCGAGGGAGTCTCCACTCACTATCAAAGATTAAATAATAGAGATGTATTACATTCATAAATAGATGTGGACACAAATGAAAAAAACTTCATATAAGGATATAAAACTCTCCATAGAGAGAGTTCATTTTCTCTCACTATAAGGTAGCAAATAAGTGTAGACTTTTACTGAGATAATGAAAATTATTCAAAACAAACAGACAAAAAAAGTTAAATATGTTGACTTTTTAAAAAATACGATTTTTTTTTTACAGTGTGTTGACTCATGAAACTTAGTTGAAATTACATTAGTTATTTTGAAGTTAAGTTGAAGTAACTTAAGGAAAGACTTGATGGCCCCAAGTTTGGCAGTGATATCTCCATGCCATGAGTATATGATGATAATTACAATGAAATGATGAAGGTTGACACCGGAATTATATGTCAAGGCGGAGACTCTGAAATGGGTGAGACCTCCTTGGTGAAGTGAATTTGATCGAATCACATGCAAGTTCTTTGAAACCAGGTGCATGTGATTGGAGATATCACCACCGAACTTCGGACCAATGATTGAGATAAGTGTAATATTTTCTAGTTTACCACTTCTTTCTGATTATTTGAGTTATATTTACTTTACAAACCTTATTTGGCAGAACAAAAGGCAAGCTATATTTTTTACAGTGTAGTTGTTATTCACCAATCTCATCATGCTGCCCACTGCTTCCTGCCACCATCTCTTCTATCTTCTCCATCAGCTGTGTAACCTGCATGTGATCATCTCTGTTCTGGTTGTTGAGGACATGATATCTGTTCCCACATTTCTCTACCAGCCAGTGCAGACTCTCTCCTCCACTCTCAATGTGCTGCTCAATGGGTGTGTCTCCCAGCCAGTCTCCACAGGTGAACAGCACTATAGTGTGACTCCACACTCTCTCACTGAGAAGCTCCAGGTGTTCCTGCACTGACCTTCTATATGTCTCAGGGAATGAACTGTCCCCACTTATGACCAGCAGTATAGCGTGGGGTCCAGGAGGACACAGAGACACACTGAGCTCAATCTCCTCTCTAGTCAGTTCAGTGTTCTCTAACTGAAGATTAATCCACCATCCTGGAGCCTCCACCACAGTGACCTGCCTCCCTGCTACTTCTCTCTGTCTCTTCACACACTGAGCTGTTCTCCCTACAGTATCAAACTCCTCTCTTCCCAGGATGGTGTTTCCTGATGAACTCTTCCCAGCAGCTCTGTATCCCAGCAGCACAATCTTCAACTCTGGCAGATGATGCACTGAAGAATGTGTTAGAACGTGTGAATATGTTAGAACAATACTGCTTTTCTCTTTCAGGTTATAACGTTGATTGTATGCCCTGATGTAAAACCAACAACTGAATATGTAACTTCAACTTTATGGTTTTACTGTTACAAATTTTGATAATCAAGTAGGCCTATACCGAAAGGGCATATTGTTTGCCATGAAAATATTGCAGTTCCAATGCTAATATTGACTAGCCTGACGAGCCAGACCCACATCAAGATGTACTGTAGGGTCTGCACCATTTGCAGTGCTCAAAACCGAAGGGCAGGATAATCGGTTGTCTTTCAAATTCCCTCTGCACACAATAGGATAGGATTACAACTCATGAGTCCCATGCGTTTTCCCACCAGCGGAGCTAGTTGGCTAGTTGATCAAACTTTTGCCAATTTCAATGAAGTTTAACTTGTGTCACGCTGTTAGCCAGCAGCAGCATCCATCTTCTTTGTTTTCAAGTAGCAGGGAATTCATGCGGAACCGTTGCAATTCTGCCATCATTATGTTAAGCCCTCCCACCGACTCAATACATGATGTGATTGGCCTGACCGAAGTTTAATTCCAGCTCTCAAGCCAACGGAGAGTTGCTAGACTACCCTGGCTGCGAATTACATTTGCTGCCGCTAGGGTGCGTCTAGATTTCTAGGCTAAATATTGACATATTGAAGACATACTTCTTCATGAGATAAAACATTCTGAATAAGTAGAGCTCAGATCCTAAGATGTATTAATTTAATCTGGCAGCAGAAGACAGGTACCACTGGCATCATAACACCAGACACAGTATGAATAAAGCATGGCTCATTTCAAAGCATAACATAGACCATGTCCAAAATTTGAAATTATCTAACGCTTGTTAAGATTTTGGCAGCTTGACCATTTCACAAATGTTTATGGGAACACACTTAAAGAATTGACAGTAGGGTTCATTCCCATATCATGTGCATTCCCAGTTGTGGACTTCACTCTCATGATGCAGTTGGATATATTGGTTGATGTGAAGAGATTTGTAGACTCTACATAATAACATTTTGCTCTGAAGAGAGACTAGCTTGTGCAATTTCAGAAACTCTGACGATCCCTATTTCCCTTTTTTCAGTGAGGAGAGAAACAGACATGCAGAATGAAAGAAAATCTAATCATAGACTAGAACAGAACACATTGTCAAGTAATAAGAAATCACATTAAGATCATATTTCTCACCGTTGTCAGACATTTTGCCTCCTTGAAGTGAAGCACACTGAAGACAGTCAGTCCATGTGATGTCTCGTTGTCTTATCTATGTCTCAGGTTATTATGGGATACTTCCTGTCTGCGAGATGAGTGCTATTCAGTGTTAATAACAATGTCTCTCTTCTCCAACAGAATGATCAACAAGTTGATGGTATTAAGTGACAAACTGGGAGGAGAATGAATCTGCAGACAACCAAATTCTCAACAAAACAATCCAGAAGAATACAGTTTTCTGAAAACTAAGACATGAAATAAGATAGTTATGTGATATCACCGTATGGGTAAGTGTTTCCAGAAGTTTCCCAGGGTTCTTGTGTGTGGTTTGTGTTCTTAGCCGATCTTGAATGAGTTTGTGTCTTTCCCCTCCTACCTGCTTCTGTCGCGCTGCTGCTGCAGGTGAAAAGAACACAAGGGTTATTATCTCTAGTTCAGAGAGGACTGGAAGAGGCTTGCATGTACGCCCCTTTTACTGATTAATGATTACTGACTTTTAACCGTTACCTGGGAGAATCAGGAAGAGAGAAAAAAAGCTGCCATTTGCCATCCTTATTATAGGAGTCATCTGAGTCCATGGCAATGTTTAGTCTGCCATTTACTGTAAATAATCTGAACTAATTCACACTTTCAATTATACTAAAAAATAAAAGAGCTCAAATGGTCTCAGCCAGGTATGCTGTATTTGTGGAAGTGGAAAGCATGACCAGGCAGGTTGGACTGGTTGGGGAGTTGATATTTGCACATTGCAAATCCAGATATATTTGACCAGTGTCATATACTCAGCAGACATTAAGATCTGTGCATTTAGAAGTGATTTAAAAAATGCCCATGTGTGTGTCCGGTTGTTATGTGGACTTCCCCCTGATCATTTAGAAGTGATTTAAAAAATGCCCATGGGTGTGTCCGGTAGATATGTGGACTTCCTCCTGATCTCAGCCCACAGACCTCCCCCTCTACTCCAGTGCCACCTGCAGGACAAGAGTGCTCATGGCAGTTGAGAAGAAAGCAGGAATTCTAAACGTGTGACATAATTCAAATGTATCCTATTGGAATATTGTACCATCTAGTCTGTTGTTCATATGTCTCCTATTGAAATATTGTACCAGTCTGTTCTTTTAATGACACTATTTCAGATACAGATATTCAACACTACCACACTGATGGTATCATGACAAAAACACACATCCCAGTTTAGAAATATTCCTCTAAGTCCCCTTCTGCCCTCTGCTGTTGGAGAGAATAACTGCATCCCTCAGTCTACAAGCCTGACTGTTAATATTTAAAAGCAATAAAACACCATAAAGTTGAATTTGAGCTCGATTGGACTTTCCTCTGTGGTCATTTGTTTCAGAGTTTATATTTGTTTCTGGTGGATACAAATGTCGCTGGGACCACCTTTATTTACCTTGAATTTCCCCTGGGGATCAATAAAGTATCTATCTATCTATCTACCTGTGCTGTACCTGTGCTTTCCTGGTACCAACAGATAGAACAATTCTTTAGGTTGTGCACCTGTGCTACACTGGTTCTGGCTGTAAGATAGAACAGATAGAACAAGCCAAATCGAGAGACTCAGTTCTCCGGATCCAGCACTACTGAGGAAGTGAAGTCAGTAGAGCAGCCATTCCACACGAGGGACTGGTCAGGGGCGCAGGAGGCACGGGGGACGTGGGGGATGTGTCCCACGCAGTGCTGAAGAGACAGCCGTCGTCCCCCTCACTTTTGATAAGGAAAAAAAGCCTTATATAAGCTAAATAAATAATAACCTATAGGGTTTGCGCTAACTATGTAAAACTCCCCATTAACAGCATCACATCACTAACCACAGCCATCTACAGTACTGTAAGACTGCACAATCTCATATTCACTCTGTTGGATATCTGAAGCCAGTTTGTCTACTAACAACCATCATTAGAGATGCTTTTCGTTTGGAGCGGCATACTGGTAGGCCATCAAAAGCATAACATTTTCGGTTTGGTTTGGGATCTAATTTACTTTTGGACTGTTTGATTATATTGCTAAATGTTGGGACTGATGGGCACTGAACTCTGGGAGATATTTGATGGTTCACTGTTATGTTTCATGCAGTTGAAAAAGTGTCGGGATTTCCACCACTGTTTATTGCGAGACAAGGCAGCCATTCATTGAATAGGGGTTGTGCTGTAATAGAAACCTTTTTGCGTAGCCAAGTAGCCTAAATTGAGTTATTGTTTAATTATGCATGATTTAGTAGGCTACTTGTTATTAAATTCGTAGGCTGGAATGCCTTGAGTCACGCAACAATTAAATGTAGTAGGCTTCAGCCTCTGGCAATTAGCTCGAAAGGGGCGGCAAGACAATGAGCTGCGTGTGTTGGAGACCCATGGTAGGAAAACGACTTTATTAATCCAACCAACAATATAATAAAATATTAAGAAGAGGTGTTATTTCATTGACTTAAATCGAAGCAATGTCTTCTAGTGCTGGTGGACTGATGGCAATTGCTGGTATGGTATAGGCAAATATGGGAACCTGCCTTTATTTGTCCTGCCAGGGCTCGAATTACGTTGGAGCCAGAGGGAGCCGAGCTCCCATAGAGTGACGACTGGCTCCCATGAAAGCAACAAAGTCAAAAACCTGAGGGGGTCTCTCATATCTGAAGGTGTCTGGCATTGTAATTTAATCTTAAACAACCGCTCATTATCCATCCCTGTGCGATCTGTTATCAGTGGCGCAAAAAGTGCACTATATGCAGCGCATAGGGGCGCAGCACCATGGGGGCGCCAAAGTGATGGTAAAAAAAAAAAAAAAAGAAGTTTTGGTATTTTCTATATGTAGCTGCTATTGTGCTTTTCTTAATCATTTCTGAATTTCCTCAATGTTTTAAATAACATTTTAGAACAAAACAGGCTAGAGTAGACGCCCTATCTCATAAAGGCTTCTACATACCTGACGCACCCGACCGGTAGAGCGACAATGTGACGTCAAAATGACGTAGATCTCTCTGGCGCGCCAGGGTTTTGGCCGTGTAGCGCGAGGTAGCGCACCACTCATTTTTTTTCAGACGAGCGCGACAAGGCGGAAACAGGAAGATGGACTAGTTCGAGGGCAAGCGAGTTGCAGTGTTTTGTTACAGTCGTGAATGTTTAATAGTTTGCTGGATAAGTTAACAAAGTTACCAGTGAGAGTTGCAACACATGGAATTAAGAGGAAAGAATAGAAACGATTTATTTTCAAACAAAGGATATCTATTAAGGCCTGAACAAAATCTCTTTCCACTTCAGGAAATTACACAAACTCAGCCAGCTGCTAGCTAGCTAGCTAGCTAACTAAACTGTTTAAATTATTAAAATTTCCCTAAGTACCTATCTATATATCCATCTATCTATCTATCTATCTATCTATCTATCTACCTGTGCACACACCTTGGAAACTACATGATAATGATGATGGTAGTTGTGAATAGTAGCAACCAAAGTCTGAAGTACCATCACAGAGGCTAGCTACTGGTGTTTCTTACTGCAGCTTCTTCTGCTGTGTAAGTAGTTAATGTTAGTCTTTTCACAACAGCGACACCTCTGTTCAGGAGAATATTGCAACTAGTGTTGCGACCACCACGCGCGAGTATAAATGGTTACGGCGCTTCTGTGACGTCACATTGTCGCGCTACTGGTCGGGTGCGTCGAGTATGTGGGACGTTTAAGATTCCACCGTAGAATTTTGACACAAGAGGGAGCGGGGGCGCCGTGAGCGCTGAGCGAGCAGATAGAATAGCCTACGAATAGTGAGTTCAGATGTCTATGGAAAATGGATAAATCAAGAAAGCTGTCGGGGGCGAAAAATAGAAAAAGAAAGAGGGAAAAGGAGATGGCATGTCAAGGGATGCGACAGCAGTTAAACAAGTGGATGGTGAAAGGCAACAGGTAGGAATTAAAGTTTGACGGCTGTGCTTGGAGGCTTGCAAATAACGTTATTCACGTTAAGAGACTAGCTAGCGATTACTAACGTAGCAGCCAAATGGGGGTTCACAGCTAGCTTCTAGCTTAATGCAAAACCAATGTTGCTGCGCTGACAGCTGGAAAATATAAGGTAGCATGTACAATAAATGACAAGAATCCGGAAAACATAACTTGTGCAATAACTCATGCATAAATAATATGCAATAAAGATTTTGTTTTACCATTAGCTGTTCATGTTAGCTGTGCTGTCAGACATGTAGGCTCCTTTACATCTGTTGGGTGAAATGGAAGCTGTAATTACAGGGTCACATCTCTCTCTCTAAAGGTCTGTGCTAACCCAGATAGCAATTTCCTTTGGGCCGGATCCGCATAAAAGCCTTTAGATCCGCCTGTAGCGGACATACGGTATCTGACTGTGGGCCAGGTCTACTCCCGATACAGGTTTCAGCTCTGCTAGCAATGCTGTTTTATCACCGGTTTACAGATTTGTCCCAGGTCCAATTTCCGCAACTCAACTGGAAGTCAGGAGATGCGTTTAAAATACAAAACACTGATTTGGCCCAAACCTGTAATACGGATATGAGCCGAAGGACCAATTTTTCACAGCAGACCCAGGTGGTAATGATATTAATTAAGGTGCTGATTCTGCTAAATTGACTGTCCTTTCCCTACTTAATTGTCAACTGGCTGCTAAAGGGAAAAAAAAGGTATTTTGGAATGGCACAAATTTAGAAACCATAGGGGTGCACTATGTTCTCATGGCCACTTCATTTCTACAGTAAGGCTGGAAAAGAAGATATAGTTGGCTCAATATTGATCATATGTTCATTTCATTATTTTTATTATTACCTAGCAGTGGTAAAAGTAGTCAATTGTTGTTTGTGTCAGATCTAACAGTGCTATGAAACAACCCCATATTCTTGCCACGCATGCAGAAGTCCAAGCAGTAGCCTAATGTTAATCAAGGATCTTTGGTTTGCTCACTATCAATCTTTTGACATGATTTGCCAGCCTGGGGTTGGACTAGGACAGCCCAACTTTTCAAGGTAGTATCTGCTTTTTATCTCTGTTGGTTTATTCAGAGACAACAACAAGCAACCGAGCGATTGATAACTTTACTATTATTTTCCAGCAACAACTAGCTTAACTTAAGCAAAACAGCTATCACAATAACTATTTTGGAAAAAACAGTGATAACCCTAACAGGATCACTGATGATAAAAAACGAGTGTAATTGTGACTTAGCCTATTTGCAAAAAGGAATAAATGTAGAATTAACACGACTTAAACTTTGTCTGGGATTGCACTTCTACAGCCAGGTTGTTGAATAAAAAAAAATAATAAGACACTTATGTGTAAAGTTTTTTTTACCCCCCTTGTGTTTGTAGCCTAGCTTATATTTATCAGTTGAGCTGTTGGGAAAACGTTACGAACTTTAGCCTGGGTGAACCTATAACGAACCTGTTAGCAAATGTGTAGCAAACAGATTTTTCAGGATAATTAGCCCTAATTACCAATCACATTTCACATGTCAAATAAAGCCGGCTGATGTCTGATAAACGGGTCCGTACCACACACAATAAGCGGACCCGTATTGCATATGATAAACAGATCTGGAACACGTCAGTAACACAGACTACCATACGGAACTGGGCCAGTCTTAGCCCTTATTGGTACCAGATCCGTCAAATGGATCCAGACCAATTTTGGACCGATGTGCGTTTGGACGCCGGATCAGGTCCATTATGCAGATCCGTGCCGGACGTTGTGGTAGGTGTGGCCCAGTTCTGTCCCAGTGTATGTTTGCTATCTGGGTAAGGCCTTCCGTAGCTTATGTAAGTGTGATGAAAAGAAAGGGTAAAGGATCGGATAGACAAACAGACAGGTGTGTGTGTGTGTGTGTGTGTAAGAGAGAGAAAGAGAAAGTGAGACACTACCAGCATGGATGGATTATGAACTTTCAGGCCCCTGGGCCCAGATGTATTAAAGGCCACCCACTAATTATTGCGTGGGACATATTTAAACATTTATTTGATGTGATTTCCTATATTCTGGTGCATTTTGGGGATGGCCAATACTTTAATTTAATCAGATTCATAGCCTATATGTTGATATGATGTGTTGATATTGAGGCAATGATTCCATGCAATGGCTTGGGCCCCCTGACTCCTTGTCTCCCCTGGGCTTGGGCCCGGTAGGCCCATGCAGTAATCCATCCCTGACTACCATTGACAGTTGGCTGATGATAGCTGGCAGTGATAGAATTTAGAATATCGAATAACCTGAAGCACATACTGCTCTGTTCTTCATGGTTGGTGATATTAGTGACCTTCTAGCTTCTAGCACATTTTCATAGTCCATGGTGGCACAGTCTAGTTAGGTTATATTCTGAGGTGTGTCTTTCTGTTGGTTCAGGTGATGGCACACATATTCTAAAAGAAACAGATTTTGGGCTATGTATCCAGTGGCAGATATGTGTGGACTGGAGAATGAACCATCACTAGAGACATATGCCAAATTTCTTGTTTTTGTCCATGAGAGAGATGGGGATCACAGATCAGCCAACGATTACATTGTTACAGTGCAGTTATCTTACAAGAGAACAAAGCAGTTTGGCACAGGAACTGCTACAAATCCACCTGTAACAGTGAGCATCTGCAGCATGCTAAGATTCGCTACTAGAAATCATGTGAAGCAGGCAGGACTCAGTGTCTTCAGAAAAGACGTGGTAGACCATCTTCTGAACCTGCAGCAACACCTGCAACTGCATCAAGTCCATCTAGAGGGACTTTGTACACTTGTTCAGCAGCAGCTGCTGCCAGCATAGATAAGTGCTTCTTCTGTCAGAAGCAGACAAAAGAGCTTCTTCATGAGGTATCCTCTTTCAATGCAGGCAACCAACCAAGAACTATAAGTAATATTTTGAAGTCAATGACTTTTAACAGGTAGCCAGTGTAAAGATGCTAGGATGGGGAAAATATGTTCATATTTTTTGTGTGTGTGAGCAGCTGCATTTTGAATAAACGGTTAGCTCTTTAGACAGGTATTATTACAGCCAGCATAATAGCATTGCAATCGTCTATCCTTGAGATGACAAAACATTAATTTCTTGGCATCTGGTAAGGAGAAGGACTTCCTTATCTTTGAAATGTTCCTTAAATGGAAAAAAAAAGTTTTGGTGATCTGTTTTATGTGATTACTTAGTGCTAGGTCCTGGTCAATTATAAATCCCAGGTTTTTAACACTTGTGGATGAGGTCAGTGGAAGATCACTATATGTACTGTAGCCTGTGATGTGGATAGGATATCCCTCATCTTTTTGAACCTAAAACCATGACTTCTGTTTTATCTGAGTTCACAAGCAGGAAATTATTTGTCATCCATGTCTTTATAGCTCTTATACATGTGTCAAGTTTGGCTAACGGGGTTAATTCATCAGGTGTTATGGAGAGGTATAGTTATGTATCATCTGCTAAACAACAGGGGCCCCAGTACTCCATAATCTGGGTAGATGGTTTATTATGGACCTGTACAAATTGTTGACGGTTAGGAAGGTATGATCTAAACCAAGCGAGTGCTGAGTCTTTGATGCCTATCAAATTTTCAAGCCTAAGTAGTATGTCATGGTCTATGCTGTCAAAGGCAGCGCTGAGGTCCAGGAGGACCAGTATAGATACAAGGCTAGGTTTTTTGAGGGAGAGCTTAATAACAGATGTCTTAAATGACTGTGGTACATGCCCTGACAGAATTATTTATAATCTAGAGCAAAACATTATCCAGGAAGGGGAGACCAGTCTTAAGAAGGTGAGTACAAATAGGGTTTAGTAGACTAGTTGTAGATTTTGATGAGGACATTGTGATGGTGAGATCTAATATGTTGTGTATATGTAAATGAATTAAATGTTGTTTGAGGTCTCATCTGTGATTCAGTGATTTTGCTATCTTTCAGCAATGGAGTATGTGTATTTGGTGAAACTGATTGGTTATTGATCTTATCTCTAATTGTTTGACATACAATCATAATACTGACATACAATCATACTGTTGAAAATAATAAAATAACTGTTTTGTGAACTTTATTCAACATAGCCAGTGATTTAGGCAATATTTATGGTGTTAATTATAGTGAAATATACAATTTCACAAAAATAGGGTTAAAACAGGTAAAAAAAAATGGAGACATCATTTTTCTCCATGTTCAATGACCTCTAAAGACAGTCCAACCACTCCAAAAATTAACATTTCAATCCCACATAAACCACATAGGCCCCCTGACTATAGGCTGGTTTTAACACAATTCACAAAACCACACACCCAAACTGCAAAATACTTTATATATCCTGCAAAATGAAGCACTGTGGCCAAAACCACATATAGCATTATCAAAATCAAACTCTTGCACCACATGGCACACATTTCAGTCATATTAACAGATGTTTGTCTAACCAACTACCGCCGCCCAGTCCAGCACATTTTTTCCACAAAAATAAGTCAAGCTGAAAGGCCTATATGATTCTAACTGTCTTACTGAATTGCATTAGCCACACTCAATTCTCACTGGTATCTGCTAGACAACAAGAAGCAAAACATGATTAGTTCATAGATTTAACATGTAAAATACATTTTATAAACCCCACCCCCATCTTGCCTGTTCATAATTCTGAGAAATTCTTGAATTGTGTGCATGCACGTGTTTATGTTTATGTGTGTGTGTGTGTGTGTGTGTGTGTGCGCGCGTGCATGTGCTTGTGTGTGTGCATGTGCATGCATGCGTACATATGTCTACTGTGTGTGTATGTGTCATACGTATGATTACTGTGAATGTATGTGTCAGGACACACTGACTCAGACAGAGAATTCAGATCCAGGTTTTCAGATTTAATGATCACCACGTTAAACAAGGAAGTTGCAGGCCCAAGGCTTAGCAAACACACAGGAGACACAAAGTTAACAGAAATCCGGCAAAAGGTCCAAAGCACAGAAGATTTGCTAAAGAGTTCAAATAATAAGGTAGTCCAAACAAATGATATAACTTAACTGCCTCTCTCTCTCTCTCTGTTCTCTCTCACACATAATATATTTATCTTCAAACTAGATAAAGCTAGGCTCTATGTGTTAAACAATTTCAGTTTTGAACAACACATACAAACAAATGCCAAATTTGTTGGTTCCCTTCCAGCTCACTGATAGAAATGGTGATAGAATAGAAAAAGCAATGACATGTATAGCAACGAGCCTTTAGTATGAAATAGGATAAAGCAAAGAACGCTTGAAAAGATAAATAGTTGTTTATTTTACAATGACATTCTAAAATGTCCTAAGCAAATGTGTTATTACCGCTTAAAAAACATAATAAATTATAGGATTATAGCCATGCTTCAAACTGTTTCATCTTAATTAGTATTACAGATGTATTCAATGTTAATTCTGTCATTCAGCCTATTTAAATGGAGTGAAGTATTCAGTCTGCAGTTTGGTATCATTATGTTTACAGAGAAAGCAAAGGATTGAGTTGTCTGAGGAGATCAGAAGGAACATTACAGACACACATGTTAAAGGTAAAGGCTATCGGACCATCTCCAAGCAGCTTGATGTTCCTGTGACTGCTGATGTCCATGCTATTAAGAAGATGAGGGGGGCATATTTTTGGGGGCAGCCAGAATGGCTAAAATGATTATTGTGAAATTGGCTTTGCTGCCATCTGTGGTCAATATGTGGAATTGCACAGCAATTCATTCTTCACTTTCCAGAACACTATGACAACAATGAAATATGTATTAACAAAATGTCCACTGAAAGTCATAATTGTCTGTGTCATTAGACACTCTTTATACTGGAGTTTGTGTATCCTGATTAATTAATTTCTCCTGCTTCTCTGCTGACTTCTTCTTCTCCTTCTTGGTGTGTGTGGAGTCTGATGCCTCCTGGGCTTCAGGAAGATCTCCAAGGGCCTTCTTCACTTTAAACAGGTTTGGGAACTTGAATCCTCTGGAGTCTGAACTCCTAACAGATCCAGCTCTAGAACTCATAGATCCAACTCCCGAACTCTGTGAAGAAGCTGTAGACCTCATGGAACCACGGAGAGAACTGATGTCATATCCTGTCTGTGATCTGAGGGAGCTGTATGCAGAGCTGGTGAAAGACCAGCGGTCAGAATCTCCACTGGATTCTCCACTCACTACAAAAGAAGACAGAAATGTCAGTGAAGAAGATGGATCATAATGAACCGTAACAGTAAATAGCAGAACACAGTGTTCTGAGTCCAGGGCATGTAAACACCTTGAGTGTCCTCTGTGCTCTGTATCTGATCATCTGCAGATCTCTGCCTGCCACATACCACAGGCAAGAAGAGTTTTCCAAAAAAGCTGACAAGATATTGAAATTCTCAGCACCTCTGACATGTAGACATACTGAGGTTGGTATGCTTGAGGTATTAGGCTCTAAATAACTAAATAATGCACACAAATGTTCACACATAACACAACTCAAGACAGAATTCATGTGCACAGGTGCCATTCTATGTAGTCCAGCCATATTATGTGTTTTTACTGTAAAGAGAAATATCAGTATAAATCCCTCTACACACACCCTTAGCTAAACAAGGTTTTTGTTCAGCTAAGGAATCAACATTGTCTCTAAATAAAGTAAGAAATGCATACATATTTTCATACACAATGTAAATCAATATATGTTATCCACCATATAACAAATGAAATACATTCCTGATAAATATTTGACATAGTTGCAGCATAACCAAATAATCCAAATTGTCTGAACTATTTGCTTACTGTCTGGTGGTATAATGTCAAAGCTGCTTGCTTTCTTGACAGGGCGTGTATGCTGTTCCTCTGGTCCAGCTTGTGATCTGAAGGAGCTGTATGCAGAACTACTGAGAGACCAACGGTCAGAGAGGGAGTCTCCACTCACTATCAAAGATAAAAACATAATCAGAAATTAAAATGAATAAACACATATTAATAGATAGATTAATTCTTGAATTTCCCTTGGGGATCAATAAAGTATCTATCTATCTATCTATCTATCTAGATACATAATATCAATTACAGTAAATTAATATAATGAATAAATTAAGAAATAGATTTGTATACAAATGAAAACGAATATATGATTCAACGTGTAGTCTTTCCAACATTTTAAAACTGTTCATTTGACCTATTGTATTGTTTTTTTGTTGTGTTTTGTATTTGTAAGTCTGTTTGGACAAAAGTGTCTGCCAAATCCCATTACCATAACTTCATATAAAGATATAAAACTCTCCAGCAAAGTAAGAGTTAATTTTCTCTCACAATGGGGTAGCAGGTATGTTAGCATTTTTACTGATAATGGTTAGTTGTTATTCACCAATCTCATAATGTTGTTCTCTGTTTCCTGCCACCATCTCTTCTATCTTCTCCATCAGCTGTGTAACCTGCATGTGATCATCTCTGGTCTGGTTGTTGAGGACATGATATCTGTTCCCACATTTCTCTACCAGCCAGTGCAGACTCTCTCCTTCACTCTCAATGTGCTGCTCAATGGGTGTGTCTCCCAGCCAGTCTCCACAGGTGAACAGCACTATAGTGTGACTCCACACTCTCTCACTGAGAAGCTCCAGGTGTTCCTGCACTGATCTTCTCTCTGACTCTGTGAACTGAGTGTCCACAGGTATGACCAGCAGTAGAGCATGGGGTCCAGGAGGACACAGAGACACACTGAGCTCAATCTGCTCTCTAGTCAGTTCAGGAGTGTCCTCTAACTGAAGATTACTCCACCATCCTGGAGCCTCCACCACAGTGACCTGCCTCCCTGCTACTTTTTCCTGTCTCTTCACACACTGAGCTGTTCTCCCTACAGTATCAAACTCCTCTCTGCCCAGGATGGTGTTTCCTGATGACCTCTTCCCAGATCTTCCGGATCCCAGCAGCACAATCCTCAACTCTGACAAGTAGTGAGCGTCACCGTGATGGGAATGATTACAAACCATTTGATATTGGACATGTAATAATCTTCACATTTGCTTGTGATTGACACTTATATAGTGATGAGGTTCCCTGATGTATTGTAAGTAAGGGATAACTGTACCAGAACAGCAAATGTAGAGTCCAGGGGCTTCATTCATAAATGCTGTATATGCACAAAAGAAGGCATACGCCACTTTCTACACAATTTTTTGGAGTTGACTTGAAAAATTGTATTCCACTTTGCTGTGTCCAAATTAGTATTAATTAAGGGCATTTCTCTGACTACATATAGGCAAGTGTGGGTGTGGCATGACACAGGTGGCACCAAATTTAACTCAGATTGTCATCTATAAAGGGAAAAAGGATGTGTCTGCTCACTGTGTTATAAGAATATTTTTATAAACACATACTTTGGGCTCTATCGTGCACTTTAACTCAATTGACTTCGCGCAAATCACTTTGTGGGCGGATCTTGGGCACTGTTTCTATTTTACCGGCGGGTTAATGACTGTTGCGCCCGACGCAAATCTAAAATGGGGTGGTCTGAAGTAGCTACATTAATCATGGGTGTGGTTTGGGCGTAAGGTGCAATAAACCAATCAGAGCGTCATCTCACATTCCCTTTAACAACAGGCACGCTTGTTCCATAGCGGATTGCTATTATGATGGCGGAATTGCCAGGCGCAGCCAGGAACGGTTCATAGTGCTATAGCAGAGACTTTCTAATGAGGAGACACAGCACTCAAAAAATCATCCATAGAAATGCATGGGGCTAGTTTGTAACGCCGTTGTCTACATATACTGTATCCCACCCTTTCCTCGGCAAAACGTTGACATGTGAATACATTGAGCCAATCATGTGGTGTGATGTGAATACATTGAGCCAATCATATGGTGTGTTGTGAAGACATCGTGCCAATCATGTGTTGTGAACGTGCCGCTGGAGCAAGATTGGTGTCGTGAAGCATTGCGCACACGCATTTCTGCCGAATAGGATGCCCGATGAGTGCCCAAAAAGCGTTGCAATATGGCCACCGAGTGGAGGGACTTGCCTAAAAGGACTTTGGCTATAGTCAGTTGGGAACAGTTTGCTATTGATTTTTCCTCTTGACAAAATGTAATACAGAAATGTCACTTTCCGATGTTTTGGGATCACTCTCACTGAATCACGAGGTTATGAATGCATGGTGATATTTTTGCAATGTAATCTACCTCACTATAGAGTATAGACAATGCAGATCTGTCAGATAAGCTCTCCTCTCCCGTGCTGCTGCTGGGGCATTTGGGTTAAATGGCATTGGCATGCAGTTCAACATCACGTCTCATTAAGTCCTCTAATATTTCCTAATTTATGTCATCCACACATCCGTGATTCGTGGAAATGTGTTCGCTAGATTTATACCTATTTTTTCACATCGGACACCACATTGATTTCCCTCGTGTAGCAATATTTGTCCTCGTAATTATGTATGGTTTGGAGAACCATGGGAACTGTGTCGTATAGATGAGAGGAGCAAAGTGCATTGCGCAACACAGGCGCCCAAGCAAGCGCTCCTGCAGGTGTAAAGCTACGGCTGTACCTTACCATCAGGCAACAGAAACAGTTTCCAAGTTGACCTAACTTTCCAACTCTGCACAGTATCCCATTAACTGCATGACAATAGGCTATTTACAATATTTTATGTAAAGTAGAGTTTGTAAACACGTTATCATCAACTTAATGCACGCGCAACTTTTGTTTGAGCAGGAGAGAGAATAACAATGAATGGACGCAGCAACTACAGAAATTGTAGCCAAGGCTACTTGCTGCTTTCTTTTACTGTCTATGGTTGCTGGTTAACAGCACATAATAAGCTTATTTAAGCAAATTCACAAACTCAAGACTTCAAGGCCATCATGGATACAAAACGTTTTTTGAACCATCAATTCAAAATGCATATTTCATGAAAAACAAAAGTTGTTTACCCTCCTAGGTGAGGGAATTTGCCCTCTAAGCTTGAAATTGTTTACTGGAGACCCAGCCTACAAGCCAACAACTTAACAGTCTAACATGGCTAAATTTGTAATGCATGATCATTTATTGCTTATTTGTTTGCAAAGTCTTCTGGCCCAGAAAGAAAACCATGGTGGTTACGGATCATGGCTGAGGAGGAAAGGTACAGCTGGTATAGTTGCGCAGTGAGTGAACTTCCCTCCCAACACTGAGATGTGGTGGCAAAGGCTGTGGTAGCTAGCTTCCTTACTAGCACACCATCTTCCAGTCCAAGATGCATAAAGTTTTCGGTGGCAACCCGGGGCTGGACAGCAGTCAAATGCATTGACCTTGGTATTAGAGAATTTGTCTCTGTTGTCTGTGAACAGAAAGAAGATGGACAACATTTTACAAGATAAACAATATTTTACACAGAAATCCATTGGCAATGATGAGATTAATACAGATTATCTGTACCTATTTGCCATTTACTTTTTATGGGTCAAATTGGTATTGACACCATCTGTTTGCCATCCTGGTATGGGTAGACCTGGCCAGGTAGTCTTTCCTTAAAGCGTTGTGCACTTTGGCACCGATATGAGTGCAACCACCCTGTTTTCTGCATTTGATTACCTTAGATTACTTTGTTTCCAATACAACCGTATTATCGTTTTCGGGTCAAATGGCATTTTAAATGGGAGTCATAGGGGCACTAGCCTATTATTTTGATGCATGAATCAAAATCATCATGTATCAAAATAGTTCTGCCCCTACGACTCCCATTCAAAATGGCATTTGACCCAGAAACGACAATACAGTCAAGCTTAATGGTGGCGCTTCTGACTTAATTATGCTTTCAAACGAAAGTTTGACTCAGGTACATTCACAAAAAGACCCTAGGTTGCATTTTGGCTTGAGTTATGCTTTAAGAGTAATGAGACAAGGTCCTGGATGAAGAATATTTACCTTTACTGCTGATTTGAGGCGTTCAGCCATCTCGGTTTCAAAACTGTCCAGGAACACCTGTAAAAACATAGATAGGCTACAGATTAAAACTAGGTAAATTACAATCACTACCATGAAATGAACTTGAATGCTCTGTCAAACACAAATAATTAAAAAAAATCTAAATCTATCGCATAAACCAAGGCATAATATCAATCATGTAGCCTAAGCTTCATAGCACTAACTTAGTAGAACACCAGGTTTAATTCCCCCTCTAATATCAATTGTGGAAAAAAACGTTCTACTTCATAAAATGCATGTAATTTGTCCTGTAGACTCATTTTAAAAGATGTCTCCACGATTAAAGAAAAAAAACAGCTACAATGACATTAGCATGCCTAATGAATGTGAAGTGTGACTAGCCTAGCACCATCCTCCTTTCTGCGAGTTAACTTAGCCTACACTATAATATTAAAGAACATTGGTGAACTTTAGGCAAACGTTGCTTAATAAAGAACACACTTTCTTCCATCATAGTTTGTCTAACGTTAGTGCTAGCCAACGCTTGTCAATAATCCCACAAACACAAAGCAGGCTAATGTAACGTTAGTTTTCTTCTTGATAGGGATCTGGTCGATGTTTATGACGTTAACGTTAGCTAAATTAGCTAACGTGATCTGGCATTGCTAGCTTGTACTAGCAAGGATAAAAACAAACTCTTGAAAGATTGCTAAGCCATCAATTTAACTTCTCCAAAGACTACCGAAGGTCATAAAGAGTAAGCTATCGTAACAACCCCAATTATCACCACTTTTGTTCAGAAATTCTAAAACAACGATGTTTTTTAACACTTCAAAATAACATTTGCTAAATTAACCTGACATTTTTCAGTAGCCATAGGTGTGTAGATTTGAACAAAATCTGGTTTGTTTGTTAACGGGAGCATTTACTGCCTGAAATATCCGATTTTGTTTACCACGCTCGGAGTTATAGTGCTGGCCTGATGGGTCGCCTATTTACACCGTTTCAACGGCACATGAACGGTTAGACCGAGAATTCTCGTCGTGAAATTAAAATTCCACTGGAGCTCCAAGCGGTTGTGTACACGCAGCCTTACAACACTGTCTACAGCTCTTTGAGTCACGGTAAAATGTAATTTTTGGTACATAGCTAATTTAGATACACCTATGGTGTGGGTGGTTGCGTTTCTTTAGGAGTCTGCTGTCTTGGTTTGTATAGAAATTGATATTAAGTGACACATACATGCAAGACGGTGGAAATACGGGACCGACGGTAATAGGGGGAGTTCCGATACATCAGAATCATTTAACAATATGCTTTGGGACTCACCTGATAACGAATAACTTGGCACTTTAGATCCAACTGGCTTCAGCCCTTGTTATCTCATATGACGAGTCCTTCTGGCTCTGTAGGACCAACGTCTCTGGCATGACTAGAATTTATGGTATCTTTAATTTGGACAAACCTGTAACCTTATACGGACCGTAAACGTATGCATTTTCTGGTCTCTACAGTCCATCTGTCTTGCAAATAAAGTTACAAGCATAGACTGTATAAAATAACGTTAATGTTTGCTCACACCACGTTTTGATCGAAAGCTGCACATATCCGCCCACTCCATTTCAAATTCAAACAACCATGTTATTGGTCAACTGGACTGCCAACATTTAACTGTGTTGCCTATAAATTTAACAAAATGCCACATTCATCCTCTCACAACCTCTACTACATCACAAACGTATAGGCTACTACCTTGCTAAGACACAAAATCAACAAAAGAAAAAATATTATTTGATGACCAAAACTGATAGATCAGTGTGTCTAGGCTAGATTATTGCACATTGCCATCCATGCGGCTGACATATCAGGCCTAAAAGCTACACACATTAGTATTTTATTAAAGGTGAGATGACTATGAAACTATGCAAACAATGTATTAGGCCTACCAAAAAAATATACTTTCCATAAGTAGACTATATTACTCTAAGTATTAGCAATTTAATACACTTAAACTAAATAAACTTCTTTACCATTTAAAATACACTAACAACAAAGTACACTTTTAAAAAGTACATTACAAAAACACTTTGAATATTGCACAATAAGTATATATAATTTTAGTACACTGAAGTTGAACTTAATACTATGACTATGAAACTATACAAACAATGTATTAGGCCTACCAAAAAATATACTTTCCATAAGTACACTATATTACAACTCTAAGTATTAGCAATTTAATACACTTAAACTAAATAAACTTCTTTACCATTTAAAATACACTAACAACAAAGTACACTTTTAAAAAGTACATTACAAAAACACTTTGAATATTGCACAATAAGTATATTTAATTTTAGTACACTGAAGTTGAACTTAATAACATCTACTTTGAAGTATACTTTCTAAAAGTACACATTAAACATACTTTACATAAAGTACAAAAAGTGTAAGCATACTTGCTTTATACTTCATGTACTTTAATCATATTTCTAACACACTAAAGTATACTACTTTTTTACCTGGGTGTAAAGGCCTTTAAGATATAAATGCCTTAAATCAGTTAAAATAAGCACATTTTCCAGCTGACCTGTCATGCCCAAAGTGCATGGTGTGGGTATGTGTGGGTGGGAAGAATGTCCTCTGGTATGCATGAGCAGTGATGTACTGGCCGTCTGGATCTTGGGCACATGCCAGAAATGCCGCTCGTCAAATGGGCCACTCAGAATACTGGTGACAGTGGCCTTCTGTCGGCATGGTAGTAGGTTAGCGCTGTGTGTGGTGCAAATTCTATCTGCGTGCTACAGAGCAGGTTAACGCTGTGTGTGTTGCAAATCCTATCTGCATGCTACAGAGCAGGTTAGCGCCGTGTGTGGTGCAAATCCCAGGGCCGCTTTTTGACCCCAGTCCGTCACTGTGCACGAGTATGACTGGTGTGATTATGTTTGATGTCGGTGTCTCTGTGACAGAGTGCCTTGTGATTGTGCTGCAAACCCATCGTTAAAGGGGAACTTGGCAACTATTTCAACGTAATAAACCCGTTTAGAAATCATTTGGATGGTTAAATGACCTGTTCCGGTGAAAATGGTGACTTTTCCCGCTGCCCCTAGCGTCCCCAGGCGGAAAACCAACCTTGCAACATTGAGACTACCGTCCCGGAAAGAGAAGTGAGAAACAAGAAACTTGTTTTAAATCGTGTTTCTTACCTTGTAACATCCACATTGTCTACCGAACTTATGCTAACCGTTTTGCTAGCTTGTAAACAAATCCATGTGCTTTATCATTACCTTTTTCCACAGTTTGAAATAGCATAATGCACAATTTCTCCAGCAGAGGGGGAAATCCTGCCAAGTTTCCCTTTAAGTGTGAATGCAGATAGGGCTCTACAGGGGTGTAGTCTACAAAGAATGCAGGTATACGCCGTATACCCACCTCAAAATTTTGGTTATTTCAGTATACCCACCTATAATGTTCAGCATACCCACTTAAAATTCATTTTTCAATATTTAGAGTAGCACAGCCACGTTTCATCAACGGCCACTTCTCATGGAAGCCTTGTAATTTAACAACACAACGATATTACACTTTACAATATTCATTCGGAGATTGCGGCAGTCAATCTCCCATGCATTCTCCGTCAGTTGTTTTCCAGCATTGACCACTGGCACTGCTTTCTATGGGGACGAATGGCTGAATGTCAGATCACCGCCATGTTTAACCGGTATCACATATTGTCAGCATCAATCAGCCTTCCCCCCGACCCCGAGCTGCCAGGTTAAAGCAGCAACACAGCAGCGTTCCAGGTTTTTAGTTGGGGACGACGAGGATGGCCAGGCGCAAAGGACAGCAAGACCTTCGGAACTTTTTTAATAAGGTTGCCCGACCTGACATTTCCGAAGGTAAGTTAAGAGTCAAAAACATCATTCACGCTTTTTGTGAGACTTGTATGGCTACCAAGTTACCCTTCTAGGTTGTTTAATTTGTGGACATAACACGGTAATAACACAGGCTAGTCATGCTGTAGTCTAGCTTTCGTTCTTCTCTCAATACTAGCAAGCTAACGTACTCTGATCCACGTTACCCTACTTAGTTTTAATTTCTGGACGTTTGTTTATCTGGGATTCTTCTTTGGGAATAACTCCTAATCGCCATGTCTGTCTGTAAACGGTCTACATGATGTGTACTGTGGCTGTCTGGATTAAGTATCTATCATGAACTTTATTTACTAGCCAGAACCATGCTATCTCCATGGTATGCATGGATGGGGAGATATATTATCTGTACTTATGGGTAATAACATTATCTACCACACTGTTACTGCGATATAATGCCAGATGCAAAAACCTTTAGTGCATGTGATGAGTTTACAAAACAGGCTATATTTCTATTGACCGACATTTAAAAATCAGCTAATCTAATTTTGTTTGGGCTTGACTTGTTGTAGGCCTACTTGATAGTAACATTTTTGATTGTCATAGATGAAAATGCTTAAAAATGAAACTTAAAATTGGCCTATTTTTGTCATAGCTTTTAGAGGGCTTTGCATCTGAACTCATATGAAACAGAGTTGTTCATTGTTTTCTCTAGATCGCAGTGGCAGTCAGCAACAAGGTGCAAGGGGAGCTGGAGGGGACCTTGACACTGAGATGGTGGACCAGCAGGAGCAAGCAGGAACTTCAAGAGCTGGAGAGGGTATTTGATGATTATTTACTATTGGTTTTGAAAGTGAATTTATGCTGTCCCTCACGCATGCAAGGGGCAGGTAAGTGCAAATCTGCGACCCCCACAAACATTTTTGTCCCTTAATATTGGTCCCGAGGGGTCGAGTCCCGACCCCTAGTTTGGTAACCACTGAGCCCATTACTGGCCAAAATATACAGTATGCCCACCTCATAAAAGTAGACTACACCACTGGGGCTCTAGCACCTTGATCTTGAGTAGGAGTTCAGGTTTACCCTTTCCCGAGCTGGACCCAGCGCGCAAGGTGTTCGGGTGCAGTATTTGCCCGCGGGCTTGAGACAGTAGGTCTCCACATAGAGGGAAAGGCCAGACTAACATCTAATTGATCTCCACTAACCAGTCTCCCTGGCCAATTTGGGGCCACTAGGAGAAGAAAGTCTGTTTTCTCTTACTCTGGAGAGTTGGATATATCAGACTGAGTGGTGGAAACATGTATAGGAGCGTGTTCAGCCACGGTTGTGCCTATGTTGAGTACAAAAATGTCTTCTGAAGGCCTGAACAGAGCCCAGCCAAAAACTCCAATATTTAATTTTAATCAATTTTGAGGGACAGCTATGACCATGCAGGATCATCCAGACCAAATGTGAAAATGTTGCTACATACTATTCCTATTTATGTACCGGCATGCAAAATTTGAGCCTCCTACATGGTTTAGTTCATGCGCTATGGGCTTGTGAACTTTGACAAAAAAAAAAGCTAAACAAAATCGACACCCCCCTCCCCCCGTAAAACTGGCTGTATCTTGGAAAGTATTGATCTTACATAAGAGTAATTTTACAGTGTGTCTCCTGGGTAACATAGGTCAGATTTTTTTGAGACCTAAGTGCGTGGGCCCTGGTTGAATTGACATGGAATGACCCTATTATGTTTGATACTCCTTTAGCAGTGGGCCAAGATAAACTGAAGTGATTTACGTTAATATGACATGATGACATGAAGCCCTCACTCCATTCAGGCCAGTGACATGTGGGCAGGGGAGGCAGGTGCTCCCATGAAAATAAGAAAAAAAAAATGTCAAATAATATATTTCCACACAATCAATTTCTCCTCACTAATTTATATCATAAATGTAATTTCTGTGTGATTACATCGTTTTTTTTATTGAAAAATCGTGACTTGCGGAGGCAGGCAGATGGTACCCTGGAAATCCAGAGTTCTCGCGAGAGCACAATGAGACGTCTACAGTGATGAAGTGTTTTGAGAAGCTTGTGAAAAAACATCATCTGCTCATCCCTCCCTGCCTCCTTCGACCCCCTCCAATTTGCTTACAGAGCCAACAGGTCTACAGAGGATGCCATCTCAAACCTCATGCACACCACCTTAACTCACCTGGAGGAGGGGAATGGGAATTATGTGAGGATGCTGTTCATTGACTTTAGTTCAGCATTCAACACGATAGTACCTCTCACCTTGGTCACAAAGATGAAGGCCTTAGGACTGAACACCACCCTGTGTCACTGGATATTTGACTTTCTCACCAACCGTTCAAAAGTGGTTAGAGTGGGGGGTCTGACATCTGACACATTAACCATCAGCACTGGTGCTCCCCAAGGCTGTGTTTTGAGTCCACTGCTGTACAACATCTACACACATGACTGCAAAGCCAACAGTAGTCATACCTCCATCATCAAGTTTGCAGATGACACAGTGATCTTGGGCCTGATTAGTAACAACAATGAACAGCTCTACTTGGATCAGGTTGATGAGGTGGCACAGTGGTGTCAATCTAACAGCTTGACACTGAATGTCAATAAAACCAATGAAATGGTAGTGGATTACAGAAGGCAGCAGCAGAACTACAGTTACACCCCACTAATGATCAGCGGGCAACCTGTAGAGAGAGTCAAGTTTTAAATACCTTGGTGTCCACATTACTGAAGACTTAACATGGACTGTTAACACTCAATATGTTCTGAAGAAGTCCAGACAACGACTCTACTTCCTTCGTCAGCTAAGGAAATTCAAAGTTTCTACATCCATCATGAAGGCCTTCTACACTTCAGCGGTTGAGAGTGTTCTAACTGGTAGCATCATCACCTGGTATGGGAACTCCACAGTTAGAGATCGTAGTACTCTGCAGAGAGTAGTGCGCTCAGCTGAATGTACTATAAGAACTCAACTCCCTGCTCTACAAGATATCTATTCCAGAAGAGTACTCCTAAGAGCCCAAAAGATTCTGAAGGACTCTTCTCATCCTAACAATGGATTATTCCTACCGCTGAAATCAAGAAGACGCCTATGTAGTCACAAAGCCAGAACTGAGAGACTCAGGAGAAGTTTTTATCCCCAGGCCATCCGAACTCTGAACTCACACTATACTGACTTTGCACTCATTCACTCCTCAGCACTCATGACCCCCCCCCCCACACACACACACCTACAATGACTTTTAGCACTTTACATCCCTCTCCCTATGCTACAGACCTTTTATTTATTTTCTTATTCATCACACGTCAAAAAAAAAAACACACACACACACACACATCTCTGACGTTCTCCAACTTTTGCACATCTCCATAGAACTTTTTATTTATTATTTTTGATTTCTCCTCCATCTATCTACCCATGTCCTTGATTTCCTAGCCTTTCTAGCCCCTTGAGCCGTGGATCTGCCCAAGATTTCTTCCTTGGTAAGGGAGTTTTTCCTTGCCCCTGTTGCTCTTGGGTGCTCCTTGTTGGTGCCCCCCTCCCCCAATCCCAATCCTCCCCCACCTTTCTTATGCAGCCCTTGCCACTTAATCTACTAAACCCCTCTTCTACTGCATCCCCCCCCCATAAATGCACAAATAGGCTGACACCAGACATAATTTCACTGCATTTCTTACATCCAGTAACTATATGCATGTGACAATAAACTTCCTTGTATCCTTATTTAGTGGAATTTTGACACTCTGGCAAAGAGCAATGATGCACGTTACTTTTACGCCAACATTCCGGGGAACCAGCTAAACTGCTGAAGACAGCGCTGCAACGTTGGAGGACAGTACACATAGGTCGTAATGTTATCCGATTGCGTCAAAGTCCGAAATCATTCAGAGTAAACATGGTCTAGTGTTATCCAATTGCGTGCAGTGAGATTTTTAAATGATTGCTTGTTGCCGCCCCTCGAGTTGGGCCATTACATTGCTCTTTGCCAGACCCTTAATATTTCTAGATTATCAGGGTCTGGATTTTCCAAGCTAGGCAGATGGTACAAAACAACGTGAATCAAATTAGTTTGAGCACATAAAAATGCTGATAACATAATGTTGCAGAATTGAACCTGCTGTTTAGCCCCAAAGAACGTGTCCACAAAACCATATACATGCACCAGACCCCAGAAGACCTTTCACAGGAGGCTGACAAGATATTAAAATGATCAACACCTCTGACTTGAGGTTGGTCTCAGGACCAAGGCATTAGCCTGTCTCTAAACTAACACATGCCGCCAAGTGTTCAAACACAACTCAACACAATTGAAGAGCACAGGTGCCATACAAATAAACAAATAAAATACTGTTTTGAAGAGCTAACTAGTCATCATAAATCACTGTATACAAATCCTGTTTCCTTAGCTGAAACTCTGAACTATTGCTTACTGTTTGGTGGTACAGTATATCAAAACATATTGCTTTCTTGACATAACATGCTTTCTGTTCTTCTGGTCCAGCCTGTTATCTGGGAGCTGTTTGCAGAACTACTGACTTTTTTACCCAAAGTGCATAATCTTGGTGTCACATAAAAAGCTAACCCTCTGGTGTTTCTTGTTTGTATCTAGATTGCATGTCAGTGACTGTCATACTGTCAACTACCCTTTTCCCTCTGGGCAGTCGTGGCCTACTGGTTAGGGCTTTTTTTTAACTGTACATTGAAAATAAAATGGTATATTCAACACTACCACACTGATGGTATCTTGACAAAAACATATCCCAGTTTAGACACCACAACAATGACCGGGCTTTCCACAAATCCCTCTGAATCCCCTGCTGCCCTCTGCTGTTGGATAGAGGAATTACATAAATGTATTCTGCAGTTTACAAGCCAGGCTGTTGAGACAGTGTGCCATCCACAGCATGCTTACCCCCTCCCCCACCTCCCCCCAACATTCTAAATCAATTGTATGCACCACATTGCTATGTAGCATAGTAATATTATCCATAATTTGAAAGCTTAGACATTTGGGGATCCATACATGACAACCTTTTTCATGTACAATCTGTATAGTGCTGTTAAATTTAATAAGACATGCCCCAACCCCCACCTCCACCTTTTGTGCTTCCCTACCTTCTAGCCATAGTGTATATCCTTGCAGGATATCAGTTCTTCAAATATCCACAAGAATCCATAGAAATAGAATATTCATGTTGTTTTATCCAATATTAGTTATGCAGATGTATAGTCCATCTTATACACACCCATTGAACCAACAACAGAAATGCAAAAAATAGACACTTTTGTGTTATTATTCCATATTTCGTGTAATCATTCTATATCAGAACCATTGACATACAATCCAAATACCAACAAAACCGTCAGAATGTTACAGTACCTTTCATTTGAAACCATGATTATGCTTCTATACCAAGGGGTTAATATACAGTAAGTATTTCATTGTCAGTATGGATTTTGGGTAATCAAAAGTCCAATTTTGCAAAATGCAAATCCCTTTACAAATAATTGTGTAAACCACTCATCTTTTCTTCTACATTGATCTACTTTTACACACAGCTTCACAAGACCTTGTGCTAGGGCTGAGTTGTGTTTCTCAAGTAGAGGGCTGAAATGGGTTAGATGTTTGTAACCCGGTAGAAAGAAAAAAACTATATTCTAGCCTCTGTACCTCTGCGACAGTACTTCACACACTCATTCAAAAGCCAAGATATGGCCCATCCCAGATGTAGTTAATGTTTAAAAGCAATAACACCATAAACATGAATCAGAGCTCAATTGGACTTTCCTCTGTGGTCATATGCTTCTTGTTCAGATCAGATCAGAGTTATATTTGATTCTGGTGCATACAATTTCCGTTAGAACAGTTCTTTAGGTTATGTACCTGTACTACACTGATTCTGGTGGTAAGAACCGTTGAGGACTGAAAGAACAGGACTAATCCAGAGACTCAGCACTCAGGATTCCAGCACTACTGAGAGAACAGGACTAATCCAGGGACTCAGCTCTCAGGATTCCAGCACTACTGAGAGAACAGGACTAATCCAGAGACTCAGCACTCAGGATTCCTGTTCTCTTGTCATGGAGTCACAGTGTGTGTGAAGCCTGTCTAACGAAGCAGTGTCCAGTCTGCAGATGAAACAGCCCATGTGTATGTGGTGTGTTTGAGACTCTAAGTAGCAGAGGAAACGTAACTTCACTCTCACAACTGAAGCACTAGACCGTGAGGTAAGACCTACTTTGTGATGAGCAGAGATTGTTTATTAAATAGGAATGGATCATTTACAAGGCATATCACCATATAAATGGCACATAAACTCTTAAAGCAACTTTTCCTCTGCTATTTGTTTATCCACCACCAGCTTTGCAAATAACAATGTCCACAGAGAAGGTATAAAGTTGCATGATTTTATGAAAGTATGATGTATTGCGACATCAGATGCAAGTCAAATTTGTAGTTATGTCTCAATCCCTCGAACTACAGATCTACCTGATCTGGCAAACTTACATATTATGTGATATGTTACAAGTTATAGCCAACGTAACAAGTTACTGTATAGCCAATAGAGGGCCGCAAAGCGAATGCAGAAGTGCCGTTCACCCTGTTACGAGTTGATAAACCACTGAAACGATTTTGAGAGAGTCCAGAATCCGCCCCACCAGGCTGCTCTTTTAGCGATGAACCGCCAGGTGATGCCCTTCTCTGAGAAGAACTCTCGTAGTTGTGGATCTTTGATTCGTTGCCAGAGCTCCTTCAGATCTTGATCTGCTCTTTTGAACGTCTTGGCATTATCTGAATAGATCACCTTACATAACCCTCTTCTGGAGATGAATCGTTTTAGGGCTAGTAAGAAGTGCTCCGTGGACATGTCTGAGACAAACTCTAAGTGGACTGCTCTGGTTACAGCACACGTGAACAGTGCTATGTACGCCTTTGTCATTGAGCTCTGGATCTTCACATAGAGTGGCCCAGCGAAATCCACGCCAGTAACTTCGAACGGTGGTGATTCTGTTATTCTGTCCCTTGGCAACGGTGCAACGGTCTGTTGTCCAGGCTTTGCTTTGAATTTCCTGCAAAGTACACATCCAGACACAACCTTCTTCACTACCTGCCGTGCTTTAAGAATCCAATATTTCTCTCTGGTCTGCACTAAAGTGTCTTGTACACCTGCATGGCATATTTGCTCATGTTGATTCTGCACCACCATCTCTGTGTATTTGTGTTTGCTGGGCTGCAGAACGATCATTGAATCTGTCCACAGTCTGAGTTGTGTCTTGTCTAGCTGCAGCACTTTCATGAGTGTGTTCCCCAACCTGGCTGCTATCACAGCACCCATCAGCTCCAGGCGTGGCAGGGTCATTCTTTTAAGAGGCGCCACTCTGAACTTGGATGCGACCAGGCTTATGGTCACTTCTCCTTCCCTTGTTTCTCCTTCGATGTAAGCGACTGCACTGTAAGCTTTCTCGCTCGAATCACAGAATACATGCAACTTTAGCTCTGGGATGTTCTGCTGTGCGCTATGCGTTTTGTACCATCGTGGGATTGACACCTCGTGCAGTTGAGGGAGCTCCGAACACCACTGTTGCCACTTCTTTGTCAGATCGGATGGCAGCTCCTCGTGCACTTGATCCTGATTGTAAATGGTGTCAAAAATCCTAATGGGTCAAAGATTCGGGCAGAAGACTGCAGAACACTGCGTTTTGTGTTTTCTCTCTCCTTCAGGATATTTAGCAGCCCTCTGAGGTCGAACACGAAGTCATCAGTGGCCGGTCTCCACACCAAGCCCAGCACTTTCAGAATGGACCCATGTGGTTCTAGTTGAGCAGCGCGATGCATCGAGCTCTCCTGCCATTTTTCCTTGAGCTCAGAAGAGTTTGTCATCCATTTACATAGCTCCATGCCTGCTTCAGACATTATGTTCTTGGCCTTTTTTGCCACTGTATAGGCCTCTGTCACCTCACTTGAACTTGAAATGAAGTCATCGACATACAGTGAGCTACTGATGATTTCTACCACCTTTGGGTGTTCTGATTCGTACTGTCTCAGATGCTTCCTAATGGTAGCTGCGAGTAGGAATGGGCTTGACGAAGCTCCAAACACCACCCTCGTCATTCTGAGCATGCGCAGCTTCATCTCCTTCTCCTGTGTGGGTGGACCTGTGAACCACAGGAATCTCACGGCGTCCCGATCTCTTTCTGTGAGTGAAATCTGCAGAAATGCTTTCTTGATGTCTGCCATATAAGCAACTTCATGCAGTCTAAACTTGATCAAGACACTCATCAGATCTGGATTCAGATTGGGACCGGTTAAGAGACAGTCGTTCAGTGAGGGACTTCCATCTTCGTGAGATGAAGCATCAAATACGACACGCAGTTTTGTTGTCGCCTTGTCTTCCCTCAGTACAGCATGATGGGGTAAGTAGTATGTCTGACTGTCTTGCAGTGATGCTCCTTTGGCACATCCTCAGCCATTCCTTGCTTTAAGTAGTCTTCCACGACTTCATTGTATCTGCTGTACAGTGTGACATCTTTGCTTAGTTTCTTTTTCAAACTCTCCAGTCTCCTTTTAGCTATGCGGTAGTTGTCTTGAAGTGGAGGATGATCTTGTCGCCATGGCAACTCCACTTGGTAACGCCCGTCCTTGAGAATGGAGGTTTCTTCAAACCGCTGCAATGCTTCCAGATCCTCTGGGCTCTCAGGCTTCTCACTTATGATGCCCAGGGACTCGAGCTCCCAGAACGCATGCAGTTGTTTGTCCATCTGTGCATCGTTGCTGAGCAGTATGTTCATGCATGTTGACTCAGTCATGCTGGACACTGCCATTGGGCCTTGCACTGCCCATCCAAATGTGCTCTCTAGTGCCACTAGGCTCTTGGTCAGTCTTTCAACTCGGCCTGACACTATCTGCCAGTAATAATCGGAGCCAATTAGCACAGAAAGTTCAGGTCTGTGATCTCCATCACAGTCAGCTAATTGAAGACCCCTTCTTTTCATCTCTTTATGTATGTGTTCACCTGAAACCTTCATCAGTGCTGTGCACACTTGTGGGGTCACAACAGCTTCTATTTTAATTTACTGCTGCTTATCCCATACATTCTCCAAGCTGAGCTTCACTATGTTGCGACTCACCGTCGTTGGAGTAGAGGAGCCGAATGTGTGAAGTGTAATCGTTCCTTGTCTGGTAACAGGTAGCTGTAGTTCCTTCACTACATTCTCATGCACGAAACTCCCCTGACTGCCTCCATCTAGCAAGCAGCGGACCATCTTCCTGCTTGTGGGCCCTATGGCCCATGCCTTGGCGGTTTGTAGCAACACTGTGTTCTCTGCTTGGGGAATTACTGAGGTTATGAGTGTGTCTGTGTTGGTCGACACATCAGGTGGGGGTGCCAGAATTTTCTCACAAACGGCTGCATGATGCCTGCCACCACATGTGGCACATGACACGCCCTTCGTCTTGCAGAACTTGGCAATGTGTTTAGACCCTAGACACACAAAGCACCTGCCTAGTTTCTTCAGCTTTTCTTTGCGTGCTGGCACATCATGGTCTGGACATTTCTCTGATTTGTGTTCAGCACCATCACAGAACAAGCAATTGTTTACTTTCTGTTCAGTAACGTGTAGCGCAGCTGCAGATGTCATGTTTGGTTTCTTTACTTTCATGTCAATAGCTGAGTATGATTTGCTGCTTAGTTTGTTCGTGAACTGATTTTCTCTATGATTAAATGACTTCATCATTTGTACAGTTCTCTCTCGTGTCTGAACCTCCGTCTGAAGGAATTTAAGCACATTTGCCACTTTCCACTCATCATTGTCACCTCTTTGACGGCTGTATTCAAGAGCCATGTCATCTGGCATTATCTGGAGCAATATTGGGCATAACATTCCACCATAGGTGTCTGATACCACTCCTAATGATTCTAAGCTTCTGGTTTGAACTTCACATTCATCATACAACTGTCTTAAGGCAGTGACGTCAGAGGATTTCTTTACAGGAGTGAGATTCAGTAGCTTTGACATGTGAGCATTTACAATGAGATCTTTCCTTCCAAATCTTTTTTGGAGTAAATCGATTGCAGCATCATAATTACTGTCTGACAGTGTGAGCCCTGCTACTGACTTTGCAGCTGTTCCAGTAAGATAAGTTTTCAGGTAGGTAAACTTTTCTTTCTTGCAGAGTGCACTGTTGTTATGAATAGCAGTCTCATACTGGCTCCAAAATTCCTGCCATGTGCTTACATCTCCGTTGAATTTGTCAATTTGTAACTTTGGCAGTCTCATTGTCTGTTTGTTTGCATTACTAGCATCACTTTGACGAGTGGGAGAGGGATTACTTACACGCTCGCTGATCACTCGGTGAGCACGCGTCTTTACCTCAATGAGGCGGTCTCTGTAATCTTCTGCGAGTTCGGTCTCCGCCTCCACATCTTCCAGTGGAGTGTGTTCCTCCACTGTCTTGTCAAGCTCGCGCAAGCTTTCCTCCTTTACAGACAATACTGCTAATATGTCCCGCACACGGTTGACATCCCTCTGTTCAGCTTCCTTTCGCAATTCAATGTCGATTTGGTTTATCAGTCGCGTAGCGGAGCTCCGAATCGTCCGGCGTTTCTTTCTCGCCCTTTCTCCAAGCTCCACTGCGAGTGGTCTCTCTTCAGTATTGTCGTCAGACATCTCGTTCTACATTTGGTTTCGGCACCAAAATGTTCTAACTAATCTTGCTGGCGACTAAAATAATGAAGTGAGACGTCATTCCGTTTCAAACGTTTAATAACTTGAAAAACTTAACATATTTACAGCGAGTGGTTGGCTTGAACAGCCTGGCCTTGGCCTGTTGCCTGCATCCTTAACAAAACCTTAAACATGGCTGCCGCACGACCTTAAGAATCACAGCGTGTATCACGTAACACGCACAATGTCCCATGGGTAATGAAGTCCATTTCAAGTCCGTTTCCTATGTATATTCCCAAATTAACTGACCTACAGTCTCTTTTAATCTAATCATATATCTGACACATGAACTGTTAATCTTAACACTAACTTATGAATTTACTAACTTATTAATGTTGCTTTTAACTGTTCTTTTAACTCATCTGTTCTAAATTAATTCTCTTTCTAGGAAATAAATTCTCAACAATTACACACAGGCCTGTGCCACAAAGGAAAAAGTATCCTCTCCGTCCCCTAAACCATACCGTTTCTGAAAGCATATTACCTCAGGATATCATGAAATAAGTTAAGACATGTCCCACACTGCCCATCACTTTGCTACCAATGTACTGTGTAACATACTGGCTCACGTACGTACATTGACGAGGAGACCAAACGCAGATTTGAAATAATAATAAATGAATTTATTAAATAAAGAAGTTAACAGAGACTAAGGTTTAGGGAATAAATATAAAAAGTGTAGTGCAACTCAGTCAGTCTCGGGGGAAACAGTAAAGAAACCAAATCAAAGCCAATCTGGGAGGAGGAGTGAAGTGTCCCTCCCAATCAGGCACACCTGGGCAGACTGAGCAGGCCTTCAGTATCGCTCCCAATCAGGCACACCTGGGCAACAGATAGGGAAACATGCACCCTGGCACGACAGTGGGAGGAGTTAATAAGGCTCATAAACACCCAGAGCGGCATGCCGTAACAACTGTATATTGCACTGGGTATTATCAATAAGGATGTGCAGTGCAGCCATTACCTTTGGGCCTGTGACCACAGGAGGGTGAGCTGTCCCAACTTATGTTTTAGAATTTGTTTTCCAACATAATATACTGTACATGGGCTTTAAAATAAATAAAGCAAGAGTGGGGTGGGACATGTTAAAATGTTTTTAGTTTGAATCCTGAGGGTATAAGCTTTCAGATAATATACGGTTTATGAGGTCTTATCTGTTCCACCTATGCTGCTGGGCTACATGTTGTCAGCCAAACCCCATTTTTTCCAACAGCCAATTAATTATTATGGGTTGCACAGTAATGAGAAGGTGGGACATACCTCATGTCATATCACATCACATCCTGAGGGTGTAAGCTTTCAGGAAATATATGATTTCTATGGTAGAATCAGTTTGCTCTTCATTATTTAGAGACCAACATGTACTGGTTATAGGGGGGAGTAGAGAGAGACAAACCAAAGTCCTTTTAGGCAAGTCCCTTGTTATAGTACAGACAGGGAGACCCAATAGCAGTTCCTTTCAGTGCTTTTATTATTTCGCACGTGGACGACAAAAATCCAACAAAGGGAAAAAGCTCAGAAGTCAACAGAAAAAAAACAAACTCAAAAGACTGCATAAGCAAATGTCCACAGCAGTAAAGGCAGTTCAAAGGGCCAAAAACAGAGAACTTCACAAAAATTCCAAAAGGCAAAACGAGGAGCTTGGCAGTAACTTACTGAACAGGACTTGGACAGACAATCTGACACAGAGCACAGAGTAAGTAGGGGAAGCGAGCAAACAGTTAGGCCAGACCCATCAGGGGCAGGTGGCAAACAATTACACACTCATGGGGGGAAAAAACAAAAGCACATGGGAGAAGCAGTACACAAAGGGGCCACAAGAGGGCAGGCATAAAAGTAAACAAAGGAAGACAGCTAATGACAGATAGTGACATCCCTCCACTCGGCGGCCATATAGCAACGCTTTTTGGGCACTCATCGGGCATCCTATTCAGCAGAAATGCACGTGCACAAGGCTACACGACAACAATCTTGCTCACGCAGCGAGTTCACAACACATGATTGGCAAGATGTCTTCACAACACATCATATGATTGGCTCAATGTATTTACATCACACCACATGATTGGCTCAATGTATTCACATGTCGGCGTTTTTTGTAGACAACGGCATGCATTTCTATGGAGGATTTTTTGAGTGATGTGTCTCCTCATTAGAAAGTCTCTGGACAAACAGAGAGAGAGAGAGAGAGAAGTGGCATTGATGATGGTGATGGTGATCATGATGATGATGGTGATGATGGTGACGGTGATGACTGGCTACTGGAGACTGATAATGATGTTGGAGAACATGACACAGTGATATTCATTCATATTTTCATTACAGGCAAAATGGCAACTGGGGGCACAGACAACGGTAAGCAATAGCTTGTGGTTTGGCTGTGTGTGTGTGTGTATGTGTGTGTGTGTGTGTGTGTACGTGCGCGTGCATGTGTGTGTGTGTGTACCTGTCTGTGTGTTTCTTTCTGTCCGTCTGTCCACTATAGTGGTGCTTCTTGTGTAAGAGTTCTTGTGTAAGAGTACCAGTCCAAAATGTAAGTGCTAACAAGACGCTATAAAGACTGCAAAGGGCACAGAGGGCCACAGAGGGCCACTTGCGAACGCCGCGTTATGAGCGCCATGGCCAAACCGCAGAAAGCAAACAAGTGCTATTTATCATACTGTAGCTCATTGGGTAATCAGCGCCTTTCTCCACCCCCTATCACAATTTGCAAACGTTCACAACTGAACTCATACTTCAATCACAAGTGCATTTGAATGAAGTTAACTGATGACAACATTAAAAAGAATCAAACGTTTAGTGGTCATGAAATAATAAAAACGATATCAACAAGCAAAATGAAAATGAAGACTAAAGGGCAGCCTTGTGCACGTATAGGCTGTGACAGATGTAATAGTCACATTTAGCAAGTTGGATGGAAACACGCTATATGACAGAATTTATAGTCACATCTAGCAAGTAGGAAAGTGAAAGTAAGCAGAGGTGTCAAAGTATAAAGTAGAAACAGTACAGGTGATTTCACTAATGAGCTGATCCACCTGGCTTAAAAGTTGAGCTAATTAGAATCAGCTAATTAAGTGAATGGTTGGAACAAAAGTGTAATCCAGATTTGTACACCTCTGAATATAACTCAAGTAAATGTAGGATGCCTTTAACCTCTTTACGACCTTTCCATTGGCGTGCTAGCAGACAGCCTTTTTGGGAGGTGGGGTGGGGTGGGGTGGGGTGGGGCAGGCTTGGTGCAGTAGAATGTTGTTATTATCTTGTCCTTCCTTTTCGTCGGCCCCCTTAAAGGTACCGTTTTTCTGTGCTCCTTGTTTTTTACACTGTAAATCCTGGAGAGCAATACTGATATCTAGTATTTTTTTACTTCCTGTCTAATAATTGTCCGTTAAACAACAATGTGAAAAGCAAAAAAAATGAACACCGCTCTGTTTCCCCCTGCAGGTTTTAAACTGGTCATCTCCGGTCGTCCTGTGAAGTGTAATGAGGGTGATGATGTCACACTGCCCTGTCACCTCTCTCCTGAAACCAGTGTTGTTGCCATGGAGATCAGGTGGTTTAGGTGGACAGACGTTGTTTACCTGTATAAGAATGGTGATGTGATAGAGGGGAGGGGCTACGAGGGCAGAGTGAGTGTGGACCCCCAGGGGCTGCAGAGAGGAGATGTGTCTCTCAGACTGAAGGGCTGCACATGGGGACATGATAAAGGAGTGTACACATGCCAGGTCATCTGTGAAGGACAGCAGGAGGAGACAAGAGTCGGGTTGGAGATCAGACGTAAGTCTTCTGTTTCACTGCTGTAAAGAGTTCAGTGCTGCCATTCATGTCACTAAACCTGATTACACTCACTGCATACTGAACACCACACACACACACACACACACATGCAGTGCAGTGTAGTGTACTAAACCTGATTACACTCACTGCATACTGAACACCTTCACTCCAGGGAGAGCACATGTTATATTGTAGTCAAGTTCAAGTACAAGTAGTTTTATTGTCATGTACTTATAAAATTAATTATAAGTAATGAAATTCTTAAGCTCAAGAGCCAGTTCAACTTAAAAGAGTACAATTAAAAGCAGTAATTAAGAAGGTGTATTTTGTGTGTGTATGTGTGTGTGTGTGTGGGTCTCCTGTAGTCCACAATCAACTCCTTGGCTTTGCTGACGTTGAGCAGCAGGTTGTTGTCCTGGCACCAGGATGTCAGGGTTGCCACCTCTGCTCTGTAAGCAGACTCATCATCACTCGTGATACAGCCGAGTCCACTGTTGACTCCAAGGCAGTGCTGCCTAGAGGGCACTAGGGTTAGCCAAGGGTCTGGGTCAGGGTCAGGGTCTTGGTCAGGGTCTGGGTCTGGGTTAAGATTAAGTGCCTTGAAGTAGACAGTGGCAGCGTTGCCTTGAAGTCGACGGTGTGACCATCAAGCCACACAAACACACACACACACACACAGTTGCAACATGATGAAAGCATGAACAAACACAAACACACACACACACCCCACACACACTCACACACACACACACACACACACTATATCATTGGCATTCTTACTGTATGTCATGTGATGTAATGCCTGTGTCCATTGGGCCGCATTAATGATCTCATCTCTGCTTCTGCTGTCTTTAGGGCCTAAAAGAGGTAAGTACCAGAGAGGACTGTTTGGGTTTCTTTAGGAGGGAGGGGGGTCATCATGGTCATCAGGCCTGGTAAGATGATGTGTTACATACACAGTCTGCAGTGTCACACATAAATCATGACACACACACACACAAATACATACTGTATTATGAGTATTCTCACTGTATGTCCTCATGTAATGTGATGTGTGTGTCCATTGGGCCTCATTAATGATCTCATCTCTGCTTCTGGTTTCTTTAGATTGGCATGGTAAGTACCAGAGAGGAGTTGGAGTGTTTGGGTTTCTTTAGGAGGGAGGGTGGTCATCAGACCTGGTAAGATGATGTGTTACTGACAGTTTGCATTGGATGGAGTCACACACATACACTGACACACACTCGTACACACATTAGGGTGACCAGACAGTGTCATATGTTTGTAATGACCGACAGTTGAGTTTATAACTACAACATCTTTTTGGCATAAAGCTACAACAACACAATCATTGTGTTTTTTAAATGACCGACAGTTACGTTTATAACTAAAACATCTTTTTGGCATAATGTAGGCCTATTAGTGTTGCAAGTGTTATGGAAACGCCTGACTAACACACACTGTTACAGTATAAGCAGTCATTGTGTTTGTTTTTCATAATGACATTTGAGTTCATGATTTTAATGATTTATGTTAGTATTACTTGGTTTACCTAATGGCAGACATTTCAATATCTGAAGAAAAATTAAATTTGGTGTAGAGTTCTGAAATTCATGTAGCCTATCTTATACGGTCCCGTCCCAAATTTCACCCATCATCTGGTCACCCTAACACATATGTACATATTGGATAAGGAGGGGTTCTCCATATTGTCATGTCATGTCTGTTGGTGTGAATTCATATCATGTTAGTGTGTTTCTATTGGACCTCATTAATGATCTCATCTCTGCTTCTGGTTTCTTTAGATCCATTTGGTAAGTACCAGAGAGGAGTTTGAGTGTTTGGGTTTCTTTAGGAGGGAGGGGGTCATCATGGTCATCAGGCCTGGTAAGATGATGTGTTACTGACAGTCTGCAGTGGACTCACACATTCATCATGATACAAAACACATACAGTGCATACGGAAACTGATAAACTGGCAGACAAACACACACACACACACACACAAACATATCTATTTTTCATGCACATACTGAAATTCCCTTTCCAGCTGAAGATACATGAACCACACCTCCACAGTGTGCAGACACACGTGCACACAATCTCTCTCTCTCTCTCTCACACACACACACACACATAGACAGACAGACACACGTTACAAAAATGACATGTTTCATTTACAATTTAAACAAACATAGAGTTTACATATAATTTTGACTACATTATTTGATAATATAAACACACACACACACACACACCTGATTAAATTCTAGTGTGCTTTAGAAGTGCAAAGTAGCCTAGCTTCAGCCCCTTAACAGTGTCCCTGCACACACACACACACACACACACACAATATGCTATGCACAATACTCTGTGTGTGTTCCAGATGTGCTCATGTCTGTTACTGATCTCATCTCTATCTCACACACACACATGTACGCACACACCCACCTACACACTGGATATGGACACTTATGGTCCTGTCTGTTGGTGTAAGGGCCCGGACACACCAACCCGATTATCGGCCGTTGGACGTCGTCGGACAGTCGGGCGAGGTCGGTGACTCGAGTCGGTTCGGTGTGTCCCGTGCTGTCGTCAGTCGGCGTCAGTGTTCATTTTGGCTGATTTGACATGTCTTATCGGCCAAAAGCAGTCAGCCTCAATGACCAGTCTGATTGGTGGAGTGCTAGACCTCTTGACTAGCTAGCCCATTATCTCAGATTTGTAGGTCTATGACCATTAGCGAAGTAAGTTACAGTATGAACCCATTTTGATAAACTATCCTAACATATTTTTGCTAGAACTAGTGGACTACCACACAGTTGCTTGAACATATGTTATTTCAGGTTAGTTTGCAACAATATACAAGTTTAACCAAAGTCCTTATTTGCTACCCAGCTAGCGAACATTCCCATTCACTTTTCCTGTAACACTTTACTTGACGTGTGAGTTCATAACACATTCATTACAGCTGTCATAAACTGCACATAAAGCATTCATGACTGTTTCATGAGACATGACTCAAAATTCATACCAAACCTTTCATGAATGTGGAAGACAGAACGACGACAACTTGTCAAAATAAAAGTCCAACAATCGCAAAGCAGCATTGCCGTTCTTCTCTCCAGCCTTTGTAAATATTTCATGAATATCTTATGGAGTCTACATCGAATGTCACTTTACTATACAAGTTGGGAGTATTCGTAATCACTGAGTTTAACACTGGGAGGTAAACTAGCCTACATTTAGCTGACCCGTATTTGTGTATCCAGTAGCAAAAGATGAGAAATCATCTGCAAAGGTTACATCATAAAACAAATACATTTTTATGAAACAAAAATGATTTGCTTGACCATGTTCTGTCTTTTTGGCACTGGAGTAGCCCACTGACTCAGATGGGACGTGATCAGGTAAGAGGTTTGGAACAAAAACGGCAATGCCGCTTTGCGATTGTTGGACTTTTATTTTGACAAGTTGTTTGGTCTGTCTTCCACATTCATGAAAGGTTTGGTATGAATGTTGAGTCATCTCTCATGAAACAGTCATGAATGCCTTATGTGCAGTTTATGACAGGTGCTATGAATGTGTTATGAACTCACCCGTCAAGTAAAGTGTTACCACTTTTCCTTTACTGCTAATGTTAGCTAGCTCAGTTAACGGGCAAAAATAAATTATTTATTCCGTGTCCGAAAGAGTGTTTCATTGGCATCACACACAAGCAATGACAATAAAATAGTACACATTATATATTTACATTTATATGTTCTTATTGCTTAATTAGAGAAGTCCGAAACTAGTGCCATTTCAGTCCATTGGCTGCTGTGTATTACGTCTCGCGCACACACAGAACGTACGCTTGGCGTCTGCGTCACTTCATAACTTCGGTCACGTCGGTGTGTTCCGCGGCGCTTTTTTGACCGACTCGGGGAGATGGGAGCCGACTGATCAGTCCGACAGCTTTTCTGCCGACGGTCAGCCATCAGGTTTGTGTGTCACAGCCCTAATGTGTAAAAGAATGTCATGCTAGTGTTAATGTGTTTCTATTGGGCCTCATTCACACTCTCATCTCTGCTTGTGGTTTCTTTAGAGAAGGACCGTATGGAGCGTACATGTAAGTACCAGGCCGGAGTTTGTGTTTGACACACACACACACACACACTAAAAGATGGATTTTAAGAATAGATTTCTTCGTTAGAATGGTTAATATATATGCTCATAACTTTGTGTGTGTTTGTAAGAATGGTTGATATATGCTCATAACTCTGTGTTTGTGATCATCTCTTTTAACCATATTTTCTACTCTGGTATTACAGTGCGGAGGGAGATAACTGTTGACGAATTGGAGAAAATTAATGAATCTGTCCGGTCTGTGGGTGAGTGGAACAGATGAGATAATAAAAAAAAAGATTGCTGAGTGAGATAGTGGAGAGGATATGATTGGTGCATCTTAGCCCTTTGAGTGAGGAGTACATATGCTTGGTGGAGTTCTGCTGAGTCATGAGCAACAAATAGAGACGATTGAGATCTGCCATGCGGACTGTAGATGATTGGTTGAGATCTACTATGGGGGGGATTGAAAACTGCATAAGTATAAGTATACTCTTTTGATCCCATGAGGGAAATTTGTTCTCTGCATTTATCCCAATCCGTGAATTAGTGAAACACACTCAGCACACAGTGAACACACCAGTGAGGTGAAGCACACACTAATCCCGGCGCAGTGAGCTGCCTGCAACAACAGCGGCGCTCGGGGAGCAGTGAGGGGTTGGGTGCCTTACATACAATTATTTGGGGCAGCCATGCCTACTGGTCGGGGTTCGAACCGGCAACCCTCCGGTTACAAGTCGACGTTCAATAGACCTCTGAAGTTTGCCTACAAAAAAGAACCAAAGCTGCCATCTTTGCCCATGTAAGAAGATCCGGGTGTTAATTGAAGCTAACTACCTATGGCAAGTTGCATTGCAAGTTAGCTCTGGGGTAGCAAAAATCTAGAAGAAGATCACAGGAGCCCCTCAAAGGCAGAGGGCAAAAGTGTGTGTTGAACAAAACGTCTACATTTCACACTTACTTTAGAGTTTAATGTGATAATTCAAAAAACCCATGTTATTTTCCCATATAGTAAAAAATTGCATGATACCAGGGGCCTCATTTATAAAGGCTACTACGCACATAAAAGTTGCATGAACGAGGCTGAAATGTGCATACACACCTTTCCCCGCCAGAGTCGGGATTTATTAAAAAAATCTATCCAGGAAAAGATGCACATTTCTACGCATCCTTTCGACCATCCGTTAATTTTATGCAAAGTTTTTCAGGCATGTAAATCAGCAACATCTAATGGGGAAATCACAAAATTAAGTTCAAAGGGCATAAAAAAAGATCAACACTTCAACATTTCATTACGTTACTTCCTTTGTGATCACTCTCATTCATTCATATCGCAGGCTATGAGGTTTGTAGCCAAGGCTGCAGCCAAATAAGTCTACACTAATCTGCAAACGTTTTCAGTAAATTCATTTAGTAAGATGTTGATATTGATGTTACTTAATCGTATTAATATAGCCTAAATCAATCTACCAATATACTAGGCTATTTGTGGTGACTACTAGCCTTAATAGAGTTCATGTTTACATTGTAACTTCATGCGAAATTCATTCAAATTAATGCAAATTATTTCATGTTGACTTCTGCTGACATTGACGCCCACGGATGTGTAAGGAGATAATGCTTTCGTGAACAAAATATAGGCCTATAATAAAAAGCCATAAAACCTTTTCCCTAAGTCTCCTAGAACATGTATTCTATTAAAACGCACACCGTTGAACATCGCTACACTCACCTTACGTCTTTTCTCTCATTTGGGACACAGATTACTAGACTGCAAGGTATTCTGAGACAACCAGAAACCCAGCTGATATAAAATAATGCCCTACGCATTATTAGCCATTTGATTATTTGTTTCAGTACAAATATTAATACTACGCACCTTATGGTGCACTGTATATGATGATCCCAAACACATGGCAAAACATATGATACAGTTATTAACTTATTTTAATACAGAACTATGTCAGTCGGTAGGCCTACTTATTTCACATAGGTACACTTGCCAAATGTCATACTTATATCGCTGTCTGCCAACTTTGACTTCCTTCTCCAGATTGATGTGATGTCGCCATCATTTCAACGCCAATAAAATGATCGGTGTAACTGTTAGAATATTCATGAATATTCATGAAATTTGTTTTGCATTGATTTGTTATGGGATATTGTGGGATGACAATGGTGGGAGGAGCATGGCGCTCGTGCACACACGCACAATTCAACGCAGGTGGGTATTTATAAGCAGCCACCTGCGTAAAGTTGTGTGCCGCACAGTTTTAGAAATCAGAATAACTTTGTGCGTATGTAGATTCTGAGTTTTGGGCGTACGCAATGTCTCAGGGAGGAATCTATGCATAGTTTTATAAATGAGGCCCCATATCTCAAAGATGGCAACTTCTTTGTAGGCGAACTTCAGAGGTCTATTCATATTCACATATCGACATAAGAGTGACATGACACTCTAACTATCCTAATCCTAACCTCTAACCCTAATCCTATAACCCCAACCCTAACCCTAACTCTAAACCTAACCCTAACCCCAATCCTAGCCCTAACTTGTTATGACAAAAATGTTGACACTGTCAAGTAAACTGTCAAGTAAAGTGTAACCAATTTTTCTAGGGGTGCCAATAATTGTGAGCAACGTGTTTTCGTTAAAAAACATATTTATTTCTTTATGAGATTTTCCTTTTTCTCAGAATAATTTTTCTTCCCTTCAAGGTTAGATTTTTCCTCATTGTTTTCATTGTGAGAGCACAATGAATCATCAAAAGATTATTTTTTAGTCAACTAAAACTGTTTTTAGTCAACTGTTTTTAGTCAACTTTACCCAAGGTGCCAATAATATATATATAGTGTGTGTCTTATCAAAATAAACACGTCAATACTACTGAAAATATTACACAAATGTTACATCATGTTTCTACCAGCTCCCCCTGCATGGTGGAAGGCAACTGAAGAGCTAATGAAGAGAAACAGACAATTGGAGAAGAGCAAGAAGCCAATAGAGGAGAAACAACTAGAAGAGGGCAAGAATACACTTCAGGAGGAAGATGAACAGCTGGAAGATGAAGACCTGACAACTCAACTGCAGGAAGAAGAGAGGGAGCTGGAGGAGAGAGATAAACAGCTGGAGGAGAGAGATAAACAGCTGGAGGAGAGAGATAAACAGCTGGAGGAGAGAAATAAACAGCTGGAGGAGAGAGATAAACAGCTGGAGGAGATAAATAAACAGCTGGAGGAGAGAGATAAACAGCTGGAGGAGAGAGATAAACAACTGGAGGAGAGAGATAAACAGCTGGAGGAGAGAGATAAACATCTGGAGGAAAGCGACACACAGCTGGAGCTGAAGGAAATATATGGAGATGGTGAGTACTAGATAAGACAACTATTCCTGTGTGCTACCATGTCTAGTGACCAAGATGTCAACACAATATGAAAAGTATGAAATGGTCCCATTATCACTACAAAAATGTATGTACTTAAATGTACCTTAAATTACCCCTGAACACATGCCAAAACCACTTCAATAATATTAAGTGGTCCTTCCTTTGTAAAACAGGCCCTTAATTTGAGCTTAAAACGACACTTCAAAGTGTGAGTGTGAACCCCCTTAATCTTACATTTAAGGTGCCAAGCCAGGGGTACCCTTCATTAGTTGTGATTAAGGGGTAATTAAGGACAATATAAGTATATCCTAATTTTATTTCAAGGTGTTAATTCAAGCATTATTTTCAAAGTGATTGTATGCACATCCCAGGTGCATACAATCCAGGTGCAGGACAAAAAAGGCTTATCAAGGAAAAGAAGAGTAGTTGTCCGCACACTGCAATCTCCTAGAATAACAAAATGTATTGAGTTAAAAACATAACGACTCATGCCCGATGAAGACCCTGGTGGGTCGAAACGGTGCGTTATGTTTTTAACTCAATAAATTTAGTTATTCTGGGAGATTGCAGTGTGCGGACAACTTCTTTTAGTTAATTCAGAGATTCCCTGATTAAGGGGGGAAATCAAAAAAGTAAGGGGTAACTTTAGTAGCCTTTTCTCCTCAATCAACCTTAATCTATGCACAATTCTACTTAAAACATATTTAATTATAGAATGTTTTTAGGTAAGTAAGGCATGTAGAAGGGGTGAAATTAAGGGGTTTTGTTACGTAAAGTAGTGTATCCAGTTTGTGAATCTAGATAGCTGTACTGCTGTAGTTCAACAGCTTACTCTGTCTGTGTTTCTGTGTTGGGCTCCCAGATCCAGATCTTCCTCGCATCAGGAGAAGATGGAGTGCCCAGGAGCCTCTAGACTGTAAGTCATCAGTGGTCTCTGCTCTACTTTCTCATATGTTTTTCCTCGAGTCACTTTTCCTCAATTCAGTTGTTATTGTTCACATTGCTATATTAAAACATGAAATGAAAATTATTATCTAGAAATAAATAGGAATTTACAACTGTTTTTGCCATTCCTCATGACGTTGACATAAAACTGGTATATAATAAGATTGGTCTAGTCAACTGACTGACTGACTGTGAATTTCATTTGACTGACAACTTGACAGTGAAGAACTCAAATATTCAAGTTAAATCATCAAATGCCAACTACCAACTAATCTAAGGATTAAGTAAGGATAACTTAAGTAGGCACAACTAGCACAAATTAAAAATTGTCAATAAGGCACACTTAGGTTGGTACAACTACATTACATTACATTTTTCCCAGAATGCAACAGCCCCAGTCAACATATTGTTAGATATCACATATTGTTAGATATCACATATAGGGCCCGATCAGGACATTCTAAAACACATGATCACTGGCGAAAACAAATTTTGTAGTGGAGGATATGCTGCCATTATCTACGGAGTCAGACTCATTCATTCAGTTGCTAAAATACCGGTCAGAAGCAAATGACAGACTTACATGTAGGTTAAAGTTCGCTGGCTGTGGTTGTCATGATGTTATATCTGAGTTTGATGGAACTGTGGTGTAATGTTATGATCAGTTTTTCCAATTACCTTGAAAAAGTAATCTGATTACTCCTCTAAAAAGTAACTTAGTTACTTTACTGATTACTTGATTAGAAGAGTAACTACAAATTACTTTATTAGTCACTTTTCAGCAGCTGCCGACAACACCCCCGTCGCCTCAACATAAAAATGACAACCGATTTTGCCAATACTCACTTTATTGGAAGTGCATTTTAACAGTAATCTCAACAATGTATAGCAGACATCCCAACCTGAAAAAAGTAATTTCAGGGTATCTCTATTCTACTTAGATACTGAAATTCGGTTTTTTGTTCAATAATGTCTAGTCAGTACACCAAATAAGGAAGGCCTATAGATAGAAATTGTGATACTAAAATATGTAGATTTTGTAGTTTTGGGCTTTTCATGTAGCCTTGGCAACTACCCAGATAGCAAAATCAGATTGGTAGATAGTGGACCGCCGGTGGCGTTCCACTTGTGGTCCGCCGTTGGACCACCATCTCTTTAAATTGAACTTGTTGACTCTTATGAGACAAGGGTACACTTTTGTAGAAAGATGTGAAAATGCAATCCCACCTACACTGAAAACTGATTGGTTGATTTAGCAAAACAGGCCAGGGTGCTTTCTGTCTTGGATGTGCTTCAGGCACACACGCACCACCCCTCACTCTCTCCCTCTCCATCGTGTGCGCGCTAAACTCATATGCACACAATTTGAAGTCTCGGTCTGGCTTGCTCGCTCTCAATATGCGGGAGACTCCCAGAACTTCAGGAGACTTGGGGTGTCTAGCTAGACAGCACTTTGTCGCCAGCACAGAGTGTACAACGTACCTTAATGTTGTCATGTTTAGCGGACACAAACTCAAAATAGTGACTGTATAGCTAAAATGCGCATCTCTCTCCTCCCTCCATTGTTGTTTACGTTTGTGTTGCTGCGTGGTTTTACACGTGAGTTGTCCTCATGCTGAAAACTTGAGCATACATGACATTAATACCAGAGACAAGAAGAAAGCAAAGAATATATCTTGTTACTAAGGAAAATGACAAAAATAGTAACGGACAGTGACTTGAATCTGTAGTAGAAGTAACTTTAATCTGATTACTGGTTTGGAAATAGTAGCGCATTAGATTACTGGTTACCGAAAAAAGTGGTCAAAAAAGAGTAATGCGTTACTGGCATCACTGGTTATGATCACACTGTCTGCGATGACTTAACTGTGACTATATGATGTAACTATGTGATGGCTTACTGTGATGTGTTTACAGTTAGAAGAGATAGTCCTGGCCCAGCCCTTCCAGTGTCTGCTGCTGTGTCTGAGCTGAGGCTGGTGCTGCTGGGAGGGAGCACATCTGGGAAGAGGGCAGCAGGAGACATCATCCTGGGCACAGACACATCCACAGAGACCCAGCACAGTGAGAAGAGACAGGAGGAGGTGGCTGGGAGGCGGGTGACCGTGGTGGACACTCCTGACTGGTTCTGCAGTGGACTCTCTGAGAAGGACATGAGAGAGGACGTGGGGCGTTGTGTCCGTCTGTCCGCCCCAGGACCTCACGCCTTCCTCCTGGTGATGCCAATGAAGCCATCTGAAGGGGAGGAGAAGAGGATGCGGAAGAAAATGGAGGACATTTTTTGGGAGGGCTGTTGGGGACACACACTGATCCTCTTCACCCATACTGGGAGACTGAGCGAGAAGAGAGTGGAGGAGTTGCTCCAGACAGGGAGCCAGGAGCTCCGACAGCTGGTAGAGAAATGTGAGAACAGGTATCACCTACTCAACATAAAGGACAGGCCTGATGACACTGAGATCACACAGCTGCTAGAGAAGATAGACAAGATGGTGTCCGGAAACAGAAAGAAATTCTACAGTAGTGAGACCTACGAGGACGCAGAGAGACAGCGCACAGCCATAGAGAGAAGGATAGAGAAGGAATGGAGGGTACTGATGGAGAGAAAGGAGAAAGAGATGAAGAGTGAACATAAGAAGGAAATGGAAAGATCTTTAAACAAGATGAAGGGAGAAATACAAGAAAAAGAGTTAAAGATCAGTGAACTAGAGGGAAGAATAACAGAGCTGGAGAAAGAACTGAGGAAGGAAAAGGAGGAGAAGAGGAAAGAGCTGGAGAGGCAGCTGGAGGAGGAGAGGGAGAAAATGAGAATGGCAGAGATGGAGAAAGAGAGACTAAAAGATGAGTTTGAGAGACAGAAGAGTGAGATAGAGAAGAAACACAGAGAGGAGATGGAGGAGATGACAGAGAGGTATGAGAGAGAAGCCAGGGATGAAGCACAGAGAATCCTCATGAAGGTCATTCTGCCTGAAGTACAGGAAGAATTTAACAGTTTAAAAAAGGACTTCATCAGGCAGAAGGGCAGAGAAATTGAAAATCTACGTCAGGATATCAGAGTGAAAGAGAAGATTATTAATGATCTGAAACAGAGTAGAGGTGTTGGAGAGAAAAGTACAGAGCTAGAGAAGCTCCTGCTAGAACAACGAGAGCTGGAGAGAGAGAACGGGAGGATGGAGGACATGCTGTATGAGAAAGACAGAGAGATCGAGAGGATGAGACTGAAACTGAAGGAATCAGGCATCAGCACAACATGATTTCAAATGAAACATTAAAGGAGAAGTTCTGTGTGATGTTGACCTAAAGTGTGTTGAAACATGATACCGAGTGTGAACTTTTGTCTCATAGCTCATCTCCAAAAATAATTCTGTGGAAATGCATGGATTCCAGTTGCTTCCAGTAGCAGCAACTGGAATCCATGCATTTCTACGGAATTATTTTTTGGATCTGATCCCTTATCATACCTTTACATTCGTACTCGTCGCTCGACTTATTGTGACTAAATTCAAGATGGCGGCAAACGGTAAACATGTATTCTATCACACTGCTACAACCAAAAAGTCTGATTTACGCATGTAGGTGTTTATTTCATTATATTGTGTCTACTCGCGCCTGTATATTTCTCCTAAATTCAGCAAAAGTTAGCATTCTAACCTTGCATGCACTCCCGCGAACGTGATCCAAAACATATCATGTGTAGTACCATTGGAAAGCTTTCCTGTATCACGCTATGTGATCCATATATGGACACTTCCTTTGTATCAGCAACCAATCACAAAAGTTCAAAAGCAAGTCTAGGCTGAGAACAGAATCTCATTGGCTGTCTTTCAAGGCTGTTTTCTCAAAATGAGTTTCCTCTCCCACTCTGAGCACAAAAACTCCACTTCAGAAGTACTTACATACACCAAACTTTCTAGACATATGCCTAACTACCAGTATATTTAGAGGATTTTTACAGAGGGGTTTGTTGATATATTATTCCTAGCCTGACTTACATGACATTTTATGCCTAAAAACATGGCAAAACTCGATTTTTTAATGCTATTGACAGCATATTCTGATGTACAGGATAACAAAAGTAGATATCCATAAATCCTTCTGTAATTTTTCCCCCATCTAATATCTGAACACAATTAAAACATACCTGGCTGAAGCCAATGCTCAGCTTTTGTGTTTTAAAATGTATGCAAATTAGCACATATTTAACTAGATAATGCCTAATTTGCATATCTAAAAATTAAATTACAGAAAACTTGTAATCCATTTTTTTCTCATATTAATGTAAGTAATCAACTGGGGAAGTTTCATAGTGCTTCTTAGTGCATAGTGCGTCATCTGCTTGTTAAAAATGTTACCCTATTCACCTGTAGTGTCACCTTAAACCGAATGTTATATATTTTGACAAACTTTCACCAATTACATGTATTCAAACATGAAATGATTAAGTTTAACTATCTGTTTTTAAGCTTTCAGCATTATGTAAAATTCTATTAATAAAGTATATATATATATATATATATATATATATATATATATATATTATATATATATATATATATATATATTATTATTATTATCCATTCCATTGTGTTTGTCAACTCTGTTAATTCCATCAAGAATGCGTACATATTATTGCACTTAATATAGAAAAAAGATAATAGAAAATAGAAAATCCTTGTTACAGTACTCTGTCAAAGTGTGCGTGAGCGTATTGCTCCCACACTAAAACAAAAGGCTCAGTATTATGTGAATTATGTTAAGTTTCTTTTTCACGTTTTAACAAGCTATGTATCAAGTTAATACATGAAATTATCCCGTTATAACATGAAAATACCATGTTATTTCAAGATATGATATTTTCACGTTTTTACAAGATATTTATCACATTATTACATGAAATTATCACGCTATTTCAAGATAATGATATTTTCACGTTATAACATGAAATTATCATGTTATTTCAAGATAGGCTATCATTCACATATTCAGAGGCAAGAATAGGCTGGTACTATGGCTCCTTTACACTAGTCAATCACATTCTATTTTAAACTCGGTTTAAGACATGGTAAGATTCACCAGTTGAACACGGTGCATGACATTGTTATAAGAATGCACACACTTCCGAGGATTTTAAAACACCTGGGACTGTACCGGTACTCATTGATCAACTGGAGGGGCACGGAAGGCTTCATGGGTACAAGATCCACCATTTGAACTGCATCCAAGCTGGATATGTTGTCACCCAAAGTATTATACACAATATGCAATATTGTGCTGATATTGCAGGTAAAACATCCCACAGTATGCCCCAAAACAAAAGAGAGATAAATGCTGATTTAACTGATTATTTTCACCTCATTTTTGTTCAGATGTCCAAAAATATCAGCCTTGTACTTAACCATCTGTATTGAAGTTAGCCTTCTGCTTCTGTTACATTCAGATGAGACACACCACAATAAACTATGGTGAATGTATAGGTGCTCTTATCAATCAGTATACTGTCAAATTCAGTGCGTAGTTCAGGATAGGAAGCATATGCCCATGGCAGTTCCAAAACGGCACCACGTGTATGCTCTACAGGTCATTGTGCCAGTCCATCTACTGCAGTGATCATGATCTCAATCTTGTTAACACAGACGATATTTGACCCTGTGATAAATCTTAACATCCTTCTGAGACCTGTAATCCTCTAATGTAAAGTTGCAGGAAATGAAAGCTCTGGTTCTCTGCTTGAGTTGAAGGAGAGGCATCGAGTAACTTCAAAAGCTGTTTAGTTGTTGGCTTTTTGTCCTCATACATGTGCAAAACATCTTGTGAGCTTGCGAAAGCTTCTTTTAGGGAGGAACAAGCAATTAAGGACATCTTTTCGAATGCATATCTTGGCTTCTGGATCATCTGTTTGTGTGCAACTTTTAGCAGGATGCAGTAACACTTTATAATAACTACATACGATTCATAATTTTTTAAGCCTTTGTTACTTATTAGTTAATGGTTTGTTCATCATTAGTAATTTATTGTTCATACATCATTTATCATCAGTAAAGCATTTGTTCACAGTTATAAATGGTTTGTTCATGGTAAATAGGAGGCTTTTTACATTATCTTGTGTTGGATATGCTATTATGTCCAAACAGTCCAAAAGGTCAATCAGCTCCTCCCTGTCCTCCTCTAAAATACCTTATTTTATGGTCATACCTGCAAACTCAGAAGGGCTGAAAAAGGTGACATATTTCTGAAAGACCCCCCCTCCACAGAAGATTTGAAAAAGATTTTTCATTTTTTTAACACGTAAATAAAGGGATATCGGGAATAACCAACATTTCCATTACATGCACATAGTTAGACCTGCAATAATGAATATTGAATATTACCATATTATAATAAACATGCAGAACAGCAGAAGCAGTAAGCATTTAAATATGGCTGCATTTGACACATATTAAAATGACATAGTCCTAACAGTAGGCCTACCAGCTGTTTTGAGTTAAGGCCATGTTTAGCCTAATTGAATAACTTAATGATGGAGAAGATATTTTCAGACCTGCCATCCTTGAAGAAATGTCAGTATTACCTCAAACCAGGGAAAACACATTGCCTTCCTTGGCCTTCATGTATGCAGCCAAAAACAGACCAAACAACATAAATGACAATCTGTTTTAAAGCCTAATCCTTATATATAAAAATCACTGGTGTTGATAGAAAGGGACTGTGGATATCCATTTTCTGGTCTCTATTCTAGCATGTCTGGTTTATTAGTACCTCTTTTCAGTCCATTATTATTTGATATTTTTTTGTATACATCTATCCCTCATGTTATGTTGGTGTCTTTCTGCTCCTCTCGTGTCTACTGAGGCTGCAATGATCAAATTCCAACTAAAGGGGCGGGTCTCAGCAATAGGTGCGTTATGTCAGTCTACTCTAGAAGCCTAGGTCTCGCTTGTTTGCACGCTAATTATCAAGAATTATGATCTATATGTGTAACCTGCGTTGTGTTGAACCTGCAGCCCTGCACACGCCTGGACTCGAACCCGCGAACAGCAGCACCTCGGATCGGGAGGCGAGCGCGCTAACAATTGAGCCAATAGCCCAGGTTACTGGCTCGCATGCCAGCAGCACTCTTGAGGCGTCGGGGAGTGAGGTTTACCAACGTTCCACAAGCACAGCTAAGCTAGCTGGTATCCGTTACAAATGCTACACAGAAAACAAGCAAATTACACCTATCACCTACTGTATCAAGTCAAACTATTTTGCTAGGTCCACTTTCAGATTTGTTGCAAATAACTACATTTGGCCTTGGAAAGGTCTGCGCTCCCTGAGAACGTCATGTCTAACCATCATCGACACATGGAAAATATAATGCTAAATGAAATAACCTGTGAACAAGCAGTAACTTTCCAAGACAATATTAAACCTATTAAGCCGAGCTAAATTCACAATCGCACTCAGTGCAGAGTCGTTTTGTTTTGCAAAGCAATTCAAAGCGGCCAGCTGCGGGAACGTGAATTTGCGAGTAAACACTTGTTAACCTCACCTCAGCAAGTCTTTCCTTTAACCCACCAAGAGCAAGAGAAAAGTAGCCTAACAATATGATGTTTTACCTTGAGTTTATAGTCAGAGAGAGTGTAGCATGTGGCCCGTGTTTGTTAGCTAACATTTTCTTTTTTCCTTGGTCATATCGTTGCTGCAGGCCATAGCAGGCAGACTATGCGTAACAGAAAGTGAGAGAAATAAAGCCTGCCCTCAGAAACAACTGATAGGTAGGTCTTCAAAAATAGCACAGAGGCCTATCACTTGCCTATCAATCTCGCATGAAATCGATGATAGTCTCACTCCAGACTATGGGAAGTTGACCCCGCCCCCCCGAAAAAAAACTCTTTGGATCTACACGATTCACGTGAATGACATTTTGATTAGAATTTCGCCGAAAGGTGACTAGTTTGCAGATATGTATGGTGATCAGATTCTTGTCTGAGTTACTTACATACAAAAGAAGACTGTCAAAAAGCACATAATCTGACACTTCATATTCATTAAAAATAAGTGCCACTGCGTAAGCATGGGAAAGGCGAAAGGGAAAATAGCCATGGTCTTGAAATCCTTTCAGTAGAATTCGTCCAAAGGATTTCCACTCGTCTTCTAGCCACTTAGGACACAGAGATGGAACCCTCAGGTCCTCCCCTTCAGCTGTGTGGTCCATAAGCTCTGTCCAGAAGGCCATACACATCAGACACATCCCTTGAGACACCATCTATGTCAGCTCCTATTTCATCATCATCTATGTAAGTGTATCTCAGGTGGTGTTTGAGAAGTGCTGGATCCTTGAATCCTTGGCCTATCATCTCCTCCAGAAGATTGACCCTAGGAAGTTTTATGGTAATGTTCACATCATATGAAGCTGTAGAACTATTTGCAACATCACCTACAGATGCTGACTCTGGAGTCATGTTTGCTGTATATGCTGTGGGTGAGGGGGAGTGCAGGTTGATATGGCAACGTGTCATCCATTTGGCTAGCCATTTCTTCTCCAATACAGGGAGAAGGGTCCGTCTGCGGCATGGGCGTGTCAGTCATTAAACAAGAACGCCCATTGGGCAGCATCGACCAATCACGAAGAGCTTCTCAATTGACCCTGGGTATGATGTAATTTCTTCTTCCTTTTCCTCAATGGCTGCTTGGCAAAATTGACAGATGTAACTATAGATTATTCTATGAAAAACATTAGCAAAGCTCAACGTATTCTTTCCTTATCCTCCTAGCACTATCTACTACCTGCTGCCTTAAATACAAAGAATCCTCACGTGATGAAGCTAAACTCTGTTACAAAAAAACACGTAACAATATTAATCTAACTACAAACAGTTTTACACGTTGCTCTTCTGGCTAGCTGTTAAATATGAACAAGATAGCATGAGATTACCGAACCACACTTGTTGCTTTTACTATCAGATTCTGATACAATTTTGACAAAACAACAGCTATATTAGTGATGTAGGGTAAATGGGAATACTTCCCAGTCAATGTTGTCAAAACAAACAATAATCAACTTACTGACATCTCTCATTGAATGAGGAGAAACTTTTCTGTGCACACACGGCATGATGGCTCAGCACTAAAAAAGCTGTGCTGGGCGAGGGTGGCCATCCACTGACTGGGTCGGCAGCGCATTACTGTCTCTACGACACATTTCATGAAGGAAACACCAAAGACCCAAAAGATGTCCTCCGAAGGATAAAGATAGTTCCTGAACTGGCAGGGAGAATTAACAGCCAGGTTGCAGAACAACTCTTTACAACCATGAAGAACAACAACTACTACATGAATTTGCTCTCACCATCGGCTCATGTTGTCATGATGTGTAATGTGATTCACAATTACAATCAGCGGAAAAACAAGAAGATCAAGGAGGAATTGAGAAAACTTGTGAATCCTGATGTTCCGATGTGTCTCAGTCAGTATGGTCAAGCAGAATTCTGTCTTTCAGCCAACAGAGCTTTGCCCTGACCCAGTTGTTGCCTCCATGGAGTGTAGCTCGGACCCAGATCATTCACCACCTTCTAAATGTAAGCTAATAATTTTCTGTATCTTGTGCATTGTATAAGTGATTGTGTATGTGTCCATTAACACATTTCCCACACATTTTTGTCTCATCTCTTCGTTTTAAATAAGGTGCAAATTTACAGCTGCTCTCCTCAGCTGTTGACTGTATTAATCCCAATTTAGTCTCTGGAAACAAGAACCAAATGCAAGACTCTCTGAATTGGTAAGTTCAAGATTGTTTTTTCTCAATTGGATATTTTAAATATTCATACATTCATAATGTTCTGGCTATTTTCACATAGCTGGACTATGTATTGGACACTGAGGGTGACCCAGAGGAGGAAATAATCAAAGTCCACAACTCTTCAATCACAAGATCTGACTTTTGCACTCTGGGCTTAGAACAAGAATTTGACGTAAGGGTAAGCTTGCATGCGTGCGTGTGTGTTTTAAAACTCTTTTCCCTCATGGTATGGGCTTATTGTCTGATTACTGTTTCCTTTTAGGTAGCAAATTGTTGTTTCAACATTATTGTCAAGACTGCAAATGCACATGTAAGTTACATATATTACAATTTACATAATCTGTGGAATCATGTCACATCATCTGTGGAATCCTACACAAATAGTGCATCTATTTTCAAATTAAGGGTATTGCAACTGTGGCTGTGGATGCATGAGGTGGTAACCTGAATCCCTCCATATGAGGCTTCTTCCACGGCTGAATTGTAGGGGTGTAAAGATTAACCGATACGTATCGGTATCCGTTTTTAAAGGGGAACTTGGCAACTATTTCAACGTAATAAACCCGTTTAGAAATCATTTGGATGGTTAAATGACCTGTTCCGGTGAAAATGGTGACTTTTCCCGCTGCTCCTAGCGTCCCCAGACGGAAAACCAACCTTGCAACACTGAGACTACCGTCCCGGAAAGAGAAGTGAGAAACAAGAAACTTGTTTTAAATCGTGTTTCTTACCTTGTAACATCCACATTGTCTACCGAACTTATGCTAACCGTTTTGCTAGCTTGTAAACAAATTCATGTGCTTTATCATTACCTTTTTCCACAGTTTGAAATAGCATAATGCACAATTTCTCCAGCAGAGGGGGAAATCCTGCCAAGTTTCCCTTTAACATGTAAGATACGGCTACATCGATACGTGAAGCCCCGTATCGGAAAAAAACTGAAATGAACCGGTCGTTATATCGATTTACTTGTTATGAATCAGTTAACAACATTTTCTGCTCGCTCAGACCCTCATTTACGTTCCAAGCAGCGCGTTCATCCCACTTACGGTTTTGAAACTATACGTGGTACGGAATTGTGGGTAATGCAGTTCGTTTTTGGTTACATTCATTGCCAAAAGTTGTCAAATGACCTCATTACCCATACATCTACTGCAATTTAAGCATGTGACAACTTGCAATCGGTCGGCTTTTGTTTTTCGAAATCCAGCGCGAAATTAAACACTTATAGCATTCCTAAACCGCAACGATAGTCTGTAGAGTAGCCTTACCTTTGATGAAGGGATTTAATGTTAAATAATAATTTGGCCCTTGCTGCTAAAATGATGCACAAATTATTAGCCAATGATTTTGTTCATATTCACTCAGACTTGTGGCATTATAGGTTTCTGCATTAGGTCTACTGTTGGAACAAAATAAGCCCAGAGAGTTCATTGATTTGTAGGCCTATTTTATTCTTGTAGGGTAGGCTAGGCTATATGAGAAAAAGCCAAGAGTTTCTTAAGCACTTTTATTTTGGTATTGTCTTACCTCAACAAGGCTACAGCTCCATGAAAACAATCAGATATAACTCTATAAAATCTGTGAAAGATCTATAAAGTCTATAAAAAATTATTTTTATGTTGTATTTGGCTACTGTGTTTGACTGAAATGTAGACTATTCTTTTTTTTTATTTCAATACAGTATATGAAATAAACCTCAGTTTAGATAATCATATTCACACATCCATGTGGTGTTTTTATGCATTTCATGCATTACATCATAACATTTTAAATATGTGTAATGATGATTTTAGGTCAAAGAATCTAACCTGCCCTTTTCTGGATCAACTCCAACCTCTCCTTGCCCCCTGTTTTGGGTTGTGCGCTGAAGCTTACCATGCACCCCTACCTACCAATGAAATTAATGGTTTTGGCCATACTAAACATGCATTTAAAATGTTAGTTGATATCAGCCCCAAAGAACGGGTCAACGAGAGCAATAACTTGTATGCCATAAACTAAAACTTTTAACAGGTTCTCAAACCAAGACTGAGGATAATGAAATATTTTGACTCTAGACACCCTAGTGGCTTTGGAGACGGCCGCTATCTAGAACTCTTCAGGTTTTTCATTAATAGCTGATTACTGGTTTCCTCTGTTCATATCTAATTCTGGATCTTACAGCAGTAACAGTCTATTTTTCCATTCAAAGCAATTTCCATGTCTACACTCAAAGTATTTCTTTTAAAAAAACACCCAAATTGAATGAATTCTTGAATTTCCCCTGGGGATCAATAAAGTATTTATCCATCTATATATCTATCTATCTATCAAATACTGCTTTGAGAACTCAAGAACTTAGATGTGATCATGTTTTTTGGAAGTGTGGTAGTTCTGTTTTGGACCATACTTCGTTTTTGTTTAGTTTTAATTTTTTTTTCTTGTTATGTTTTACATTCATTTTTCCTCCTGGTCATGTGTTCAATATGTTCTATAAATCCCTACTATGAGTTGCTGCTATTCCAATGTCACATTTTAGCATGGTTCAGACCCATTTTTAAACTTTTGCTCTAAGGGCTAAAAGTGGGTATGGGTAGTCATGATGGAGATTCAGCAATTCCTAAACAGGGTTTAATGTTACTTTTAATGTCCATTTTTAGACCTGAATGGCACCCCCATCGAAAAACTGTTGGTAGCATCGGCTAACTAGCGCCAGTTTTCTGAGTGCAGGGGACAAGCCGAAATGAGCTATGAGACATACGTTCACACTCGGTATCATGTTTCAACACACTTTAGGTCAAAACCACACCGGAAATCTCATGTGCTCATGACCTCCAAGCCTTCTCATTTTCAAAATTGCACAAGGATCTAAAGCGGCTGTCCCCCTTTCTATTCAGCATAATTGCAAAGACTGCCAAAGACTCTCTACCCCACATCTGCACTGCTGCTTCAGTAGCTTTGAGGGGAAGAGACCCCCGTTTGTCGGCACTCACATACTATGTTGACACTGTGCTGTTGTATGGTGGGGCGAAAAAGGCTGCTTTCACGCGACTGGCCAAACTGGACATAACCACAGTTCACCAGAACGCACTTGGCAAACAAAAAAATCTGGCTCAAAACTATGCTTCCAGTTTTGTCTTTGGTTCTTGTTCTTGGTTAACCCGAGGTTTCCGTTTAACCACACCCTATATAAGTACCACTCCTCCACTAACAATTTCTCCCGAGACAATGTCGGCGTACCTGATGATCCATACGACATTGGAACGCAAATCGTGAGGGGTTCTCTTCGCAGGGCGAGGGTTTTTAGAGACCGCACGAATCTGCTGATATACCCGGACGATATTCTCTATGAAGATATAGATTGTCAGCTGAGGGAATTCGTTATCTTTGTCAGCTGATCTAGGCAGAAGTCTCTAATGTCACCCGTCGTAGCAATGCCCTTATACATGGACAATTCATATTCCATCTGTGATGCTGAACATCTGAGCAAGAAAACTGTATGTCCAAAAATAAATCGGACATAGGCCTACAGTAGCCTATGCTGAACATCTGAGCAAGAAAAGCCTACTGTATGTCCGAACATACAGTAGGCCTAATAAATTAAAATCACCATTTTAACATAATCTTGTTGAATTGAATATCATGTTACCCTGCACATAAAGGCTGCACATTTCCACAGCACCAGAATCCGACCGAATGCCTCCCTCAACCCCCTCCATAATCGGCCTTCCACTATTATTTGCGATTTGTTTGCTGCAGACGTATTTGATTTTTGTCGTAGAGTTAATTCCTCGTAATTTGTCACAATAATTATGCATTCCTCGTCCGTAAAATAAGGTGATTGTGTCATCATTGAGAGTGGTGACTTGCGCTGCAACCCGGCCCTTTTATGTGAATGCGCACAAACTCCAATTAGGTTAACCCCGGTTCAACAAATCAACTTCTTAATCAGCGTCGTAGTACCGATTAACACCACTTATGATAACCAGGTTTTGTCAACCCCGGTTTAACAAAGTAACCCTGGGTTACATCTGGGTAGGTTAAGTTCCCTTCATAGTACAGGCCCCTGGAGTCTTTCTTCAGCTCCCAGTCATAAGTCACTAATGCAAGTGGCGGCATAGACGAACAGGACAGGAACCTACAAAGAAGTCTAGAGGAGCTAATCATATCGGGTAAGTATGTCTGTGTTGTTTGTCTACTCTTTTTTTTCAGACAATGGTTTTACCTTTACATTTTTCTGTTTCTGTTTCTTTTAAGACATCACAACAAGCAGTTCCATAACAAGTGGCACAGTACATACCAGCACCACAGAGCCCACTGAACAGCCAAGCAAGACGGTGGATGCCCTTGATGTTTTCACATTTAGCACACTCTCAGATGAGGAGATGGTTGATTTGGGTGTTGCACCATTGTCTGTTCCGAACCTTACACACTCATCTGTACCTCCCACATATTCAATAATATTTGATAACCTGGACTTTTTTATGCACACACCATCAGTCTACCAACCTGACAAACAAATCAATACACTGGATCCACCACATGTGTGTCATCGACAGGATCCCATCACTCCTTGAAAAGCTGAAACCAGCAAATTGCTTGTCCAATTATGATCTTGGGAAGTCACTTCCAGCACCGAACATTCAAGTGTGGTTGTTCACCACATCCCCCACCAATACTCTGCCCAGCCCTCAACTCATGTAAGTTGCTGTTAATAAACGATTTTTAATATCATAATGCAAGTTTGACATGGAATTCGTAGTGATATGCTTCACGTTTTTCTTAGATTTTTTTGCTAATGTATTTCATTTCTACAAATACAGCACCCACTGGGACTTCTCTTCAAAAATGAGAATCAAACTGGTGACTAAGTGGACGTTCTCCAGCAGCTTCAAAAGGAGTAAATATCAGACGATATGTACAATTGCTTTGGGATCAACTGGGCCTGTTTCTCATACATGTATTAGAGCTATCCTGTGTCCATGACACCGTGGCAGAGGTCATCGACAAGTTTGTAATGTCTACAGACATTACTGAACTGTCATCTAATATCACCAATGCAGCAAGGGCACAATCCGCTGACAAGGAAAGGCTCACTTGTCATGAGCCTGGCTGCACAAGAGTTTTCATATCAAACTGCAATACACGTGTCTCGGTTGTTACTCTAGGGTAGACCAACTCACTTTCTGGAGGTGTACTGCCCACATCTTTTATGGAATGTGGAGTATGAATTGATTTTTTGGCGGACATTACACATGGTACCTTTAAATGGACGTTGGAATCAACCAAATACCAGGTAGTTCAGCTATATCGCGCTAGCAGATTTTTGTACCATGACAATGGTTACTAAGGAAAGGAAATGCATGCTTTTAACCAGCAATGCTATAATGTTTGCTAAAATTAATGAAAAAGGATGTCAGTGAAAACAAATGGATTTCTATGGGCTTGACGTGCTGGAGATAGAACATAACTGCAAAACATTGTTTCCAATCGTTTTCTCACTCATAGCAATCGATTTGTTACTTTGCTCAACTTCCGCTCCGAGGTGCAGCTGTTCGCAGGTTTGAATCCGGCTGTGTGCTGAGTCTAGTTCTCGTGCGTTGGCTTGAATTGCACAGCTCGGCCCTGCACACAGCCGGATTTGAACCGGCGAACAGCTGCACCTTGGAGCGGAAGTCGAGCGTGTTGACAATTGAGCTAAAATCCCCCGGGTTGCTCGCAAAGAAAAAAACCCACCAAGATGTGGCATAGACAGCAGTTCGGGGTTTGTGCCCTTATATTTTGTAAAACGTATATATAGGCACTATTAATCCAAAACTTTGGTTTGGTAACCAAAGAATACTGCTGAGCTTGTGTAAGCTACAATTTAGTTTGACCAGACCTAAGTGTAGTAAACAACGTCTAAACGTCTCTCTTTAGCACCCCCGCTGGCTAGTTTGCACCTCAGAAACGTATCTGGTGGAACGTTTGGCTGGGTTTGCCAAAACGGTCCCAGGGGAACGTTTCCCTAATGAGACCAGGTTGAGAAATACATATGGGACAGGATCATGCATGTGAATAGATAGGATGGCTAATACGTGCGAATATAAGATATTTCCCTGATTGACTGCATGGCTACTTTGACTTTCCTCGAGTAAGCATTCGCATTATTGTCACACTTGTGTGCAAATATAGGGATATGATCCAGAAATCGTAATGTTGTGGCGAGGTGGCCTGGATCAACTGAGTTTATTCCATTCGGGTGCACGATGCGTGGTACTTGGACACAATTGATTGAATGATTTTTTAATAAATGCAGTTATGTTGTCATGGTCCAAATGCATTCAAACCCAGTTATGCGAACCCTGTCACCTACTTGCAGACTGACCAATAATTCTGCCACGGTCTCAGCCTAACCGCTGCCATGCTCTGCCACTACTGTTTTTGTTTTGTTATTAATTACAGATGATAAAGACGTAAGATTTTTGCCATTTCGTCAGATAAGCACTTCTACCTCGCATTCGCTGGAAATAAACTTTTTTATTCATTTGATGATTTCAATTATTAAACTTTGCAACAGGTTTGAGTATGAATGGATCCACAGATGAGTTTTCATTGTTATTAATATTGCGGGATAGGCCATTTTGTCTTCACAGAGGTCTGCGCTCTGGAATGTCCTAGTTAGCATATTAAAATGAGTGTGATTGAGGGAGGAGAGAGGGTGGAGTGTAATGCTCGTGCATGTGCGCTTTCACGTTAATTGGGATGTACAAAGAAAAGCTGCGTGGAGTGCTGCGTACGCACAGTTTTATACATCAGGATTTTTTTGTGCGTACGCTACTTTTCAGGTTTACGCGTACGCAATGTTTTGGTATGAAATCCACGCAAGTCTTTGTACATGAGGCCCCTGGCTTTCTTTTTCCACCTTTTCTTTTTACCTTTTCAAGAATGAATGCGACTCTAACCGCTTAACGTACAGACATGTTGAAATAACCGTTCTGAAGGTCTGGAGTGGGGCAATAGAGCTATTATTCAGATTTTTTAAAAAGTTTATACTTTTTGAGAAATAGGGGACCGTTGGAGATTACATGGAAAAGGACAGCATTTCCGCCTCAGGCTTTTGCAAAGGGAACAGGACTATGGCTGGGGTAATGAGATGGAAGTGCTCATATACACCTTTTGGCTGGGACATGGACTCTCTTATAGGGTGGTGTGCCGTGTCTAATGTTCCAAAGCCTACAGTTCGTCGCCTCATCCACAAAGTGGCCCAGAACATATGGGACAATCTGGGTAGAGCAATCCGCTTCCCTGCAACAGTGGACCTGCCTGCAGTTGGTCAGGGATTTGCAGACATTTCACAAACCCCTGCATTCCACAATGTGGTTGGAGCAATTGATGGCAGCCACATACGGATAAAACCCCCACAGCCTCACAGATTAGATTATTTGAATTATAAAGGTTTTTACTCCGTCAACATGCAGGCAATATGTGAATGGCAGGTTTCTGGACATTATGAAAAACAGCAGTTTTTATACCGCGAGACGGTATCCTCCAACGGGCTACATCATTCTTGTTTCTGATGAAAGAACGGTTACATGCTGCTATTCCGACATGCCGCTACTTAGACATTGGCATCTAATTGTCGAAGTGGCGGCATTAACATTAATTTTCAAGCGGGCCACTACTGCGACTCTCTGGGGGTTATTTGAACGTTCGTTGTGAAGTGGTTTACTGCAAAAGGAGCGTCGGATATCCCGCCTGTCTTTGCCCCATTATAGGGCCATGATGATGCATGCGTGCATGCAATTGGCTATTGATTGAAGGTCATTAATTAGCCTAATCAATTAATATAGGACTACTGGCCTGCACGCATAGAGTTTGTTTGATGCATGGAGTTTCCGACCGTTTTCCCCTGAGAGCTTAGAGAATAAAGTGAGGAGAGCTACCTGTGTTTTACATCATGTGTAACATTTATTCACATGGCCAGTTCAAAATCACCTAAAAATCACACCAGGTTTTGACTGAAATGTGTGCCGATATCAATTATTAGGAAAAACATTGTTTGGAGTGGATTAACATCGGATGGATCGGGCGGATTGTTGATGTAGCTGCAGGTGCAGATGACATGACTACAGCTCATCCATGCATCTAGGATGTTGGAATTTGATAGGATACAGAAACTGCAGAGATAAATTGAAAATGAGGATAGGTCATGTCGCAATAGCGGTACTAAAAAAAATAGTAGGGGCATGTCTAAATAGAGGCATGTCGTAATAACGGTATGTCGTAATAGAGGGTTGTCGTAATAACGGGTGAACCCCAATAGAGCGGTTAAAATTTGGACATATGCTCCTGGTCTGAGAATGTTCGGTTTCTGTCATAGTGCCCGAACAATCCTTCCTAAAATGCATTAAACTATTGTTTACAAAGACGTGAAACTCACTGAGTGGTCAGGGGTGTTCACTAACATGCTCACACAAAAATCGCTGCAAAAGATGCTGTCCAACAGGTGTTTTACCATTCGTTGTAAAACTGTGGAGCTATTTTTCTAAATGCCTCACAACCGTACATTCTTCCGTTGAGAGCTTGAATAATAGACACTCCAGACCAGTTGGTGGCGATAATGCAGCTTTGCGTACACTTGCCAATTACAAGCAAACCACTGGCATAGACCTCTGAAGTTCGCCTACAAAAAAGCTGCCATCTTTGACATCCGGTATCTGGCGATTTTTCCAATGGGAAAATAACATGGGGATTTTGAATTATCGCACCTGTTAGACCCTCGCGGGAATTAAAAAGTCTGAAATGCAACACACATTTGTCTTCTGCTATCATTCACATCGTGTAAGTTCCAAGACATTTTAGCATTAGCCATGGACGTGACTAAGGAATTGCCATACTCTATTATGTCATATGAAGTCAGATCTGATGTGTTAGCCCAGAATAGCATATGCTTTGTACATACATCGTAGCGCTAACTTTGATCTTTTAAAAATGTTTGGATAGCATAGCCTATACGATACCGCGACTGCATAAGACTACAGAAAGATTACAAACAACCCCATTTCCGTTTCCTGCGGTGGAGTAATACCGTACCTCACAGCACATCCAATACAAGTCAATGGAGTTGCACAAAAACTACGATAAAACCTGTTGGAAAGCATCTTTTGCAGTGATTTTTGTGTGAGCATATCAGTGAACACCCCTGACCACTCGGTGAGTTTCACGTGTTTGTAAACGAGTGTGTAAGTGTGTGTAAGTGTAAAATACCGAATTTGTCCTTTAACCACCATCACTCAAAGGGTACAGCATAATTTGAAAGGGCGTTTGGCATGATGAAGACCAGGTGGACCAGGTTTTCAGAGCTTTGGAGGTGAAGCCCACATTTGCACCACAGGTAATTGCTTCCTGTGCCTTTTTGCACAATGTGTGTATGAACAATGGTGACACTGATTCCAGATGAAGACATTTAAAGGGATAGGTATGACCCCCACCCTCCCCGTGAACCAATTGCATACAATGAAACCTCTGGAAAAACACAAGAAACAGACTAGCTGCTCTAGTTTCAGGCAATGTGCAAGCCCCGTGAACATGACAGGTTTTATATGCATGTAAATATGTTGTAGTTGTTTTATGTTCTCTTTGATGGTGGTGGTGGTGGATATGAATGCAGATGTTCTAATCTGCGTACTATATTTTTCATACACATTGCATGGTGTTTTGTATATCTTTTTCAGTTATTACTATTTTGAATTTCATTGATGTTCAGAAACAATGTCTTTGTTAACCAACATTTCTCTTTATTGCCCAATAAAATAAACATAACGGACAAACACATTATATAAAAAATATATTATAACACAGAACCATTACAAAAAAAAACACATATATAAAAAAGGCACTGAAATGTATAAAACTGAGAAAGTGCAAATAGCAAACATAAACAAAAAATACAGTTTATTGACCATTTTCTCAAAGAGGTTCTAGAAACTCTTGGTTTGGGCCTCACTCTCCTCATGGCGCCTCTGCTCTTTATTAAGGGTGTCACGATTTCGATTTTATATCGAAATCAATCGAAATTACATCTCAATCTCGAACTTAAAAGTAGAATCGCCGATGCAGTCCCACCCTCAATGTCACGTCCAGCATGTATGCCAAAACGCACAAACACGCATGTGCTGAACTGCAGCATCAACACTCCTCTAATTTTAGGCTGCAGCCAGTTAAAAAATACACATCAACCTACCGAAATCGAAGCCCCTCTTGCTACTTTGAAATCACTGGTGTGGAAGTATTCATTCATTCACGTCAATTAAAACTAAGTTAGCCTACTCAACTTAGCAAGTGAAAAGGTGATCTACTGTAGTTACAGTCCAAAGTTACTTTAAAGCTTAAAATGCACATGTACATATTCCATGAACACTAACCTTGGGTCTCTTCGGAGTGTGCTGAAACAATCAAATTATCATTCTGTGTTGTTTCATTTCACTATGTTCACGTCTCTGTTTTAGCCTAATGTTAGTTCTGTTTACATTACAACCTTGCGATTGGAACGGTTTCAAAATAATAAGCGGTTTCAAAATAAAAGCCCCCCGAAACAGAAAAGGAAAAGGCCAAAAATAGTAAATAACATATAAGGAATGCATTAATAGTAATATTTTTAAAAAAAAGATTGAAAATCGAAACGTGACTTTAAAATCGAAAATTACATCGAATCGAGGATTTGGAGAATCGTGACAGCCCTACTCTTTATGCAACTCCTCAATGAGGTAATCCAGGATAGGGTTGTATCTTCTCTTTTTGGGGGGCTTTCCATGGCAGAGGTAGAGGTTTGAGGCATGGCTGCAGAGGTAGAGGGTTGAGACTGAGGTGCTGGCAGCAGATGAGGGCTCAATCTCTTAAAGGAACAAGATATCTTGTCACAAATCTGTTGCTATATATATATATATATATATATATATATATATATATATATATATATGTCACACCTCATGCATCTCCTCATAATACTGCCAGGTCGCAGCGGTCACTTCCCCCCTGTCAGTACCTGCCACTGTTTTAGGAGTTCTTAGCTCCTGGAAGGAGACACAGCACACACAAAAGTAAATAATAACAAATACATTATGTATTCATTGCCTTGCATTTACATTGAAGATGTAAGGTTTTTTTCTTTAATGGAACATCACATACTTTGTATTTTTGTTTGTTGTTTGTTTGTTTGTTGTCTCGATCAAAATGAGAATTGAGATAGCCCTTCGTCTCACGTGCACGCGCAAAACTAAGGGGAAGGGGTAAAATAGAGAATTGAGATTGGCCCTTTATTTCATTTTCCAGCATGTATTGCAATTCATTTACTACATTAGGCTACAATTATGGAATATGGCCATTAAAAAAAATCTTATTAGTTTATTATGAAAAAGACACTGTAGATGTGAAAGTATCACATCTAATCCGGTATAAAGTTCCATGACTACATAACTTCATATTATAAAGGAGGACGTGAAACGGGTAGTCACATCTCATGTTTTTTTTTTTGCTGGAATATAAACGTCCCGCGCATAACGTCACGGTGACAACTAGAAGTACGTTCCCTCAAAGTCTTAAATGTTTGCGGGTTGTAACGGGAACCCTACACATTGTCGAGGAGGGGATGTTCGGGGGGGACGTTATTTTGTTTACTGGGGAGTCCTTAGCTGCTAGCTAGCTTAACAGGGAAAACTATTTATTCTGTGTCCGAGTGTTTCATTGGTAGGGTTGGGCACCGAAACACGGTTCTAATATGGCACCGGTGCCGACGCAAACGGTAGTAACTGCATCAAATAACAACGTGGATTTCGGTGCCCCATTTTGGTGCTTAAATCGCGTTGTTTTTTTTAATTAATTTTTTTATAGGAGGCACCACTGCATGCCATGCGCCATCTCTAACGTCTTGCTCTGATAGCAACACACCCAGATAGGCTACAGTTAGCTAACAAACACTGGATGTATAAACCAGAGGGGTGCATCACATAGGCGAGTGGACAGTATTTGACAGCTTGCATGAGCCCATATCACGAGCTTCTGTCAAAATCTAGCATATTGGGCCTAACTACACACAAGCAAAAGGCTATGAAACAACATCAACAGTATACCTTACACAATATCCTTGCTAATGCGCTAACTGGCATTTATTTGAAATGTTCGGCAAAGTTGTAAGGTGAAATAGTTGGAGTTTTCACATTGTGTTCTAAACAACATAATGGCATGATATTGATCTTTCTTGTGCATATAGCATCACAATGAATATGAAGATCATGTTAAAAGTTAGCTGGCAAAAACATAAATATGTAGGTTACATACCTGATGTCACTGAGCTGTCAAAGAGGCTACTGGAACCATCTCCGAGATTCTCCGTATGTTATCGCTAATTAACTCAGCTGGTGTTAGCGCATAGCCATAGTTGCTGTTGAAATGCCTAGGCCTACTAGCGCTGGGAATCTAAACACTTCAACACCGACATAATGTAGCCTTACATGTTCAAAACTATTGTGTGTTATGGGGGAAGACATGAAATTTCTTTAAGCATTTGGGAACACACTGAAATGAATTAACTGGAAAGCAGTCTTTGTTAGATTAGCTTGCTTGCAAATGCCATTGTCCATGACCTGTCAGTTCTATGGCAAGCGGTTTTAACATACCTTATGGCAAACCGCCTACACTGGGTAAACTTCAAAGCAGAGCTTACCATTGTGTGCATCCATGGCAAGCTGTTTTAACATTTAAATGTATTATGCGTAGGAGCAATGAGATATTGATAGTAAATTGAATATAACAGTTCAATTTCATGTTCAAATTTGTCTTATCAATACAAAAAAGCAATTCATGCTTTAGACCATTTTAATTTAAAAACAAAGTACCGGTTCAGGCACCGTTTCGGCACCGGAACCGTTTTAAAAGTATCGATTTAGCACCGGTATCGGATAAAACCCAAACGATACCCAACCCTATTCATTGGCATCACACACAAGCAATGGCAATAAAATAGTACACAAAATTATATCAATATGTTGTTATTGCTTATTCAGAGAGAAGTTTATGTTTTGACGCGCCTTGGAGTCCGGAACTAGTGCCAGTTTTGATGTGTGACGGCTACCGTAGTTCTAAACGAGGCAGCGCTTGAGATGTTGGTTGCTATAACTCCTAACCACTATAGGCAGATGTCTTCTTTTATTGGTTCAAATAGTACCTCATTAGACAAGTTATGGCACATACTCTCTCTAATGGCCCTGGAAAGAGGCATACATTTTCCTAACAATCATTCCTGGCCTCATTATTGCTGGGCAATGATAGGGATTCTCTTCTGAGGTCTCGGAATCGGCATCGTTTTCTGCCAGTTGTTCTCGAACACCTTAAGAAATTTGGCCGAGAAGGGAGATCTCTGAATAATTGTTTTCCCATTTCTTCTGTCGTCCTCTGCATCCCTTGGTTCTTTGGCCCTGTCTTCCTCATGCAAGGCCTTCAGGTTTTCCTTGACCAGGCTGGAATTATATTTGCCAGTCAGCATTATACAGAAGAACTAGAAGAAACCCAGTGCAGTTGCCATTGTGGTTGTGTTTTGCAACCTTGCAAAGGCATAAGTTGCAAAATCCTTTAACCCTTGGTCAGATTTTTTTTTTTTTACCAATTAGCTGTCTGATAGCCTTCAGGATTTGTGCAGCACATATGTGGAGAACAGTGGTGTTTCCAATTTCTCTCCAGGTCTTCTGATTCCGGCAGATAGAGAAAACACTGTCAAGGTAGCTGACAATACTTTCTCTGTTAAAGGCCATCAGAACACTCTGGAGAAGAGCCCAGGTGTACTCTGTCTATTTGGTGCACCCTCAATTTGGACACGTTTCGAACAAATTGCATCAACCAAAAGGCAAAAGGTTACTGGTGGAATAGAATGCTCATTTGGCAGCATTTTGCACACTGGCAGTGGGGGTGCATTTTCACCACCAGGTAGAGTCAGAACATAGTAGAGGACTCTTTTATTCTGACCTGGTACATTACAACAAACACTCCCTGGGGGATCAAGGTGTAATGTCAGAGGTGCCTTTCTTCTTAGGTGCAGGACAAGAATGTTAACTCTGGTCCCCCCACTTGGAAATGTTGAATGTATCCTGGCATCTTATGAAATCTGACATCGCTTTCTTTCATGATGTTTTGTGTGAGGTACATTTCCATAAACATACCATCATGTAATCGCTTTCCTTTGCCTATCTCTGATTTGATCGTTTTGAGGACATTTCTGTTGAGACACCTGGTGATATATCCTGCCATCATTTCTGCCAAAGGGATTTTTCTGTGTTCTGTATTAGAGTTGGCTTACTTCTGTATACAGCCCTTGCTATTTTCCCTCTTCTTGTATTGCTAGCTGTCCTGAATTTTCTTTCACTTATTTTGTGTGTTATTTACTCAATCTGTTGAACTGTTATCCTCACTGCACTGCCTTTTACTGGCTCCTCTTTCCATTTAAATACGTACCTCACATGGCATGAGGGAAATGTACATCTTGTTGTTACCTTTAAATATGGGCTGTTTTCCCCCCTGCTGTGAGCCCGTTTAACATGCTGGCTTTTGAAAGCCAGAGTACAGCAGGGATTCTTCTTTTGATAACTTTCATACATGTGGGTCCATGGTTGCCTTAATTTACAACCACATATATACTGTTCCACTGCATTTTATTCACCGAAATGGTGAATTTTTTTGCTGTCACTGGCAACCTCCTCAAAGTCCTTTTAGGCAAGTCCCTCCACTCGGTGGCCATATTGCAACACTTTTTTGGCACTTATCGGGCTTCTATTTCGGGCAGAACTGCTCATGCACAAATCACGACACACCAACCTCGCTCCAGCTGCGAGATCACAACACGATTGGCACGATGTATTCACGATATACCACATGATTGGCACAATGTATGCACATGTCAACTTTTGGCGGCCGAAGGGACGGAATATGTGTAAATGACTGCAGGCCTGATAGCGTTCCGGCGCCACGCCGGATTTCCGGTGTACCGACGTGTCTGCGAGAGAAAAAAAATCAGGTTCACGCACGATTGGAATTTCACCATTCACCACATGGCCTTCAGTTGGGCATATTTGGTGGGGCCACAAAGGCCACATGTTAGGGCACTAAGGCCAAAGTTAACCATACAGTAGTCGGCTATTAAAAATATTCAAAGTTGTATTTAGCCTACTCACAGCAACAAACTCTTAGTCAGCTCTCATCTGATTTTAATATTTACCGATATCTAGGCGATATTTGTAACAAGAGTAATGGATGTGCAGCGTTGGTTTTTGTACATGACGTTATTATTTTGCAGTCACTTCGTCTGTTTTTATAAACCAGAAGGATCAAAATACTTGGCACCAATGGACAGCCTCTTTCATCTGATATGCTTGCCATATCTATGCGATCATGGGTTTGAGAGTAATTCAAACGAGAGTAGGCCTAATGGGTGCGCAGGTGAACGCAGAGAAGTATAGACTGTAAATATGATGCAATTTGATTTAATTTCATAATTTTTTGTAATTTTCATACTTGATCATACAGACAAGTGCGTAGTCTCGTTGGAAAGCCACGTCCAGTACATCTGAAAGATCGTTTGGCAAAGTCTTGGCAACTAGTGCCTCTCTGTGAAGGGAACAATGCGTTGTGCGAACATTTTGGTTTTGCGCTCTGATCCTGCTGATGAAACATTTGGCATTGCCGGTCATCGCATCAGCGCCATCGGTGCAGACACTGATACCACTTTTCCAACTTAGACCTCCCTTTTCAAGGTACTCTGTTGTTACACGGTACTCTTCCGATGTTTTGTGCGGCAAAATAAAAAATTCTCTCAAATTTCTCCTCCATCGATAAATCGCACAAATCCCAAAAGTTGTGCGTAGCCACTCACGTCGGTTGATTCGTGAAATTGCAAAGAGAATGTCCCACATAGCCTGATATTCTCTAAGACCACTTCTTCTATGTCTGCCGACATGTCATTAATACGCATAATTTCTGTCCTGTATTTCACAGAACTACAGCAAATGAACATACACACATACACAGGAGCACCCCCCCCCCCCCCACACACACACACACACACACGCGCGCGCAGAGTTCGAAAGTGGTACCTTTGCGATCTCTTTAGCTGCTTGTGGGCCTAACAGTCATACAGGCTGGCACTATGACTGATCCGGTTGGCATGTGATGGGTGATTGGTTGTCAGATGTCTTTTCAACTTGCTGGGTACCATTGGTTGTCAGATGTCTTTTCAACTTGCTGGGTACCATTGCCTGGACAATTGCATACCACATTACAGGCTCAGGGGGAGAGGGCCTGACGGCTCGCCAGTGAAGATGAATCCGAACGTGAGGTACTTGTCATCATACTGTCTTTTCTTAATCTTGCTGGAGGTCTCTACCTGAACTGAATGACCACAGGATGAAGATGATGATGTTGAGAGCTCAGATTCAGATGTATCATCAGATACATACAGCTTTTCTTTTCAAAAACCATGCCCAGATAGCAATTTCCTTTAGGCCGGATCCGCATAAAAGCCTTTAGATCCGCCTGTAGCGGACATACGGTATCTGACTGTGGGCCAGGTCTGCTCCTGATACAGGTTTCAGCTCTGCTAGCAATGCTGTTTTATCACCGGTTTACAGATTTGTCCCAGGTCCAATTTCCACAACTCAACTGGAAGTCAGGAGTTGCGTTTAAAATACAAAACACTGATTTGGCCCAAACCTGTGATAGAGATATGAGCCGAAGGACCATTTTTTCACAGCAGACCCAGGTGGTACAGTATGTAATGATATTAATTAAGGTGCTGATTCTGCTAAATTGACTGTCCTTTCCCTACTTAATTGTCAACTGGCTGCTAAAGAAAAAAAAGGTATTTTGGAATGGCACAAATTTAGAAACCATGGGGGTGCACTATGTTCCCATGGCCACTTCATTTCTACAGTAAGGCTGGAAAAGAAGATATAGTTGGCTCAATATTGATCATATGTTTGTTTCATTATTTTCATTATTACCTAGCAGTGGTAAAAGTAGTCAATTGTTGTTTGTGTCAGATCTAAAAGTGCTATGAGACAACCCCATATTTTTGCCACGCATGCAGAAGTTCAAGCAGTAACTTTAATCAAGGATCTTTGGTTTGCTCACTATCAATCTTTTGACATTATTTGCCAGCCTGGGGTTGGACTAGGACAGCCCAACTTTTCAAGGTAGGCTATCTGCTTTTTATCTCTGTTGGTTTATTCAGAGAGCAGCCGAGCGATTGATAACTTTACTGTAAGGTTATACTATTATTTTCCAGCAATATGGGCTACTAGCTTAGCTTGAGCAAAACAGCCATCACAATAACTATTTTGGAAAAAACAGTGATAGCGCTAACAGGATCACTGATTATAAAAAACGAGTGTAATTGTGACTTAACCTATTGTCGTGGAAAAACTATCCACTTTCCCGAACCTCCAATCCAACTAGGACTCTGATGTCAAAGACCCGAAGGAGAACACCAAGACGAGAGAAGCTGAAGACTGTTGATCCTTTATTCACCGTATTGCAGTGATAATACAATCCAAACAGCGTCAGGACTGAACCGTCAGGCAATAGAGTGATGAGTGGCAGCTGCTACCCCGATGAGATCTGATCTGAGTGTGCCTGAGCTCTTTCTTTTATGCTCTCAGGGGCCTGGGAGGCGTTCCTATCCTCAGGAACGTCCCCAGGCCCTTTTTAGCCAATCAGAACGTTTTGGGACTTGAGATATTGGTGGAAAACCCTTCTCATCTAAACATTAAAAAATGTGTGTTACTAGGCAGAATACATGTGACCAGTGGTGGAATGTAACGAAGTACAAATACTTCGTTACTGTACTTAAGTAAATTTTCCACGTATTTGTACTTTACTTAAGTAAAATTTATAGTGCATACTTTTGACTTTTACTTCGTTACATTTTACAGCAATTATCTGTACTTTTACTCCGCTACATTTCTACAACACCATCGTTCCTTTTTACGATACATTTTATGATCAGTTTTTTTCTCTCTCTCTGACAAACACGTTTGTTTTACCGGGGGTTCTGGAGCGCTACGTGCATTCTTAGAAACATAAGCTACTAGTCTAGACCAGGCAAAGCGTGAGCTTGTAGCCATCTGCATTCGGTAGGCTATATTCACCAGACCCATGGCTACACTGTACATGCAACTGTGTGCTGTTCCTTTCTCTGTCTGTTATCTGCAGCGTTAGGGCCTCCTCTCCGATGAGATTGCTATCCGCGGATCAGCGAAGTTACAGGCTGCCCATGCTTCTGTCACACGTCTGATCATTTGCGAACCGGTGAATGATGAACCGGTGGCCGGAAAAAACGTAACATTTTCCAGATTAGGAAATATTCCTTAATTGTGTGTGATTAAATAAAAATGCATAGCCTACAATTGGGGGGTAGTAACGTGAGCGCTCATTCAATGTCTATGCGTCTGCGCAAGTGAAACTGAACTTAATCATAAAGACACCTTTCTCAGCAACTTTTCTGTTCAATCAGCATAATTGGCATTACGATCCACCCGACGTTTCCCTTGTCTACCCCGTTAAACTTCAGGCTCTCGTGTTTTGCTGAATGATATTACTCAGCAGATCACCCTAGTAGATAACCAGAATTACAGTCTCTAGAATTGTAGGTCAGAATGTAAACTGGGCCACAGATGGTAAGCACAATTGCATTAACTTAAAACTATCTAGTCGAGTATAACCTAAAACTAGCTTAATTAAAATGCCACAGCCCATACTGATTTTTCCTTTTAGAATAGGCTAGATATTAAGAGAATAAATCATTATGCAAATACTTTTACTTTTAATACTTAAAGTACATTTAAAAGCAGGTACTTTTTACTTTTACTTAAGTAGGGTTGTCATTGTGGTACTTTTACTTTTACTAAAGTAAATATTTCTCTGTGTATTTGTACTTTTACTTAAGTACTGAGTTTCAGTACTTCCTCCACCACTGCATGTGACCAGGTCCTATGTGTAATCTGTTGCCAGGCAGAGTATGCGTTTGTTTTGGTTCTATGTGTACTTTCACTTTTGGTTCTGCCTCCTTTTCTTGTAAACCCCTCCACTTCTTCTCAGCCCTGTTTGGTTTTACTTTCACTTCTGCCTCCTTTTCTTGTAAACCCCTCCACTTCTTCTCAGCCCTGTTTGGTTTTACTTTCACTTCTGCCTCCTTTTCTTGTAAACCCCTCCACTTCTTCTCAGCCCTGTTTGTGGTTTTACTTTCACTGCCATTCCTCCTCAGTTTCACTCTTAGTCTCTGACCGCTCAGTCTCATGACTTCCAGTAAATGTTGCATAACAGTTGCATAAACAATATCCTTATATAAGATGGAATGTTTCTAATAAACCAGTATGCACACACACAAGTTATTATGTCTAGATAAAATCACCACACTATTTTCAAAATAAATGGCTAATGTTTATTTTATGTGTTGTTTCAGATTGACCATGGAGATGACTGAGGAAGATCAGCCTGAATATCGATGTGAACAGTGGAATTAACACAACTTAAACTTTGTCTGAGATTGCACTTCTACAGCCAGGTTGTTGAATAAAAAAATAATAAGGCACTTATGTGTAAAGTTTTTTTACCCCCCTATTGTGTTTGTAGCCTAGCTTATGTTTATCAGTTGAGCTGTTGGGAAAATGTTACGAACTTTAGCCTGGGTGAACCTATAACGAGCCTGTTAGCAAATGTGTAGCAAACAGCTTTTTCAGGATAATTAATTACCAATCACATTTCACATGTCAAATAAAGCCGGCTGATATATGATAAACGGGTCCATACCACACACAATAAGCGGACCCGTATTGCATATGATAAGCAGATCTGGAACACGTCAGTAACACAGACTATCATACGGAACTGGGACAGTCTTAGCCCTTATTGGCACCAGATCCGTCAAACGGATCCAGACCAATTTTGGACCGATGTGCGTTTGGATGCCGGATCAGGTCCATTATGCAGATCCGTGCCGGGCGTTGTGGTAGGTGTGGCCCAGTTCCGTCCCAGTGTATGTTTGCTATCTGGGTGTCCATGTTGCTGGCTAATTAACCGTGAGACAACATAGACATTCTCGGCAACTCCTCCAATATTGCACGCTATTTGGAGACGTTATACATGCTACGTACAAAACACTGATTGCAGCTTCATCTGAACTATTTTCTATGATGTGTGGCCTCCATTTACTTAACTGTGTGATAAAGCCAGAAGAAAGATTCCAAGATGATGCATACATTTATTTCAATTTAATTTTGTTAACCTAGTGTCAGCCACGTTTCTGCGGTACCCCTGAGGATGCCAGACGGAACTCCGCACCCGGTTGAGAAACACTGCTGTAGTTACTGATTCATTGTCTATCTACCCAGGTGAAAAAGTAGTATACTTAAGTGTATTAGTAATATGCAGAAAGTACATGAAGTATAGAACAAGTATGCTTATTGGTTTTTGTGCTTTATTTGAAGTCTACTTAATGTGTACTTTATGAAGTACACTTTAGAATATATGTAATTAAGTTAAACTTCAGAGTCCAAAAAGTAAGTACACTAATTTTATAATAATCTAATTGCTTTTCAATTGTACTTTTTGAAAGTGTACTTTGTTGTGAGTCTATTTTCAATTGTATAGAAGTCTTGTTTTTTAAAGTATATTACATTTGACATACTTAGAGTGGCAATGCAGTGTACTTATGGAAAGTCTCATTTTTGGAAATCAATTGTTAATATACTTTTTGAAAGTGTACTATCATCTCACTTTATTAGAAGTGTTACTTCTGTACACTTCTTACAGTACACTCTAAAAATAGTATGTTTTTAGGGGTATATAAGAGCACTTTCATAAAAAATGTGAAAATACAAAAAAATATATTGGTCATTTAGTGTAGGTTTAGTAAGTACATTTATTTGCAATACAGAGTTAGTATAATTTTTGAAAGTGTACAGTATACTGATTTCACCTAATTGGTAGTGTGATCTTAGTACGCTGTAAACAAAGTGCACTACAATATAAGTGAACTTGTATTAGCATATGAAAGCACTTTCAGAAAACATGGTGAAATGCAAATGCTCTTAGTAGAAATGTATTCATTTACTGTAGCCTACTAATGGAAAGTGTGTTAACATTGTTAGGCTGATTCATTACTTTGAAATGGCCACTTAATTCGCGCATTACGTCACGTGTGAAGCAGCGTGAAACTTCAGTACCAATATCAGCCACTGTGCGTCGCTCTGCCGCTGTACGTCGCTCTGTCAGTAGCCTGCCTCCCTTTCTGAAAAAGCAGGAGGCTACCTTTACACAGAATTGTTGCCGAGAGTAATCCCAGCCTATGAATTAAATAACAAAATAACTCACGCATAATTACAAATCCTCAACCTCAATTGAGGCTACTTGGGTATGGAATAAGGCTTGGCTACACAGTGGTTAACGAAAATCGGAATCTGCTTTTGATACCGGTGGCGCTGCACAAAACGAAAAAATATCTTAATTTGCTACGTTATTGTCCATGAAGGCATATCTGGCAAGTTGTTATTGTATGAAGACGTTACTGGTTGCTTTGCTTTCATTAATGGTTTTGCTATAGTGAAGTTTGCAAGAAGGAGACATAACGCGTGAGCATGCCACACTATCCAGGGACGTGCTCATATAGCTGTGGTAGCGGCGGCAGGAGGACAACTGATAGTGCAGGCTTTATATAAAATTCTTCAACAGAAGGCTTATGAAATAAAGGCCTGCCTCGATGCAGGCTTGCCCAAAATAAAGCCCTGTGGTTTGCGCAGCCTACAGTAAGTAGGCTAGGCTTAATAACAGACCCGCCACAATATGCAGTAGCCTATGATGATTTTTTACGAGCAAGATGTTTTTGGTGCCCTACGTGCACTGCATGTGCTTAAATAACAATGAAATATCATCAGTGATATTCGACCATTATTTTGTGATTTGACAGATTTGAGAAGAGCTCTTTCTCTTTTCTTGCTGATAGTTCATCGTCTGTGCTGAGGATGGAGTTTATTATTTCCATCACCTGACTGAAATAGACACATTGTTTCAATACAGCAATTGTTGTTATTTTGATTAAGATTCCAATCATGGCTAGTTAATTGTTTGGCAAAGGACCTAGTCGGACAGCCTTTTTTCCGCAGGAAGTAGTGTAGCCTACGAACAAGTAGGCCTATACACGTCTATACTATTACCATCATGTATTAATGCACAAACACTTGATTGACAGAAGGGTCACTTTATGTAACAGGTAAAGAACAGTACGTCTTTGTACAGACATTGTATTTACAGTATGTCAAGTCAATAGGTATCAGAATCTCGGGACTTATTGGCAGTACTCAATTTCATTGATGCCCATCCACATTAGTCTCGTTCAATGTTATTTGGTAGAGGGATAACATATACCTTCTCCTTGGATTCAACCATGACACATTTGCGTGCCAATGACTCTGGATGGATGGCATACACTATATTGCACTCAGACACTTCATACACAAAGCTTGATGTAATATTAAGTGTTGTGTCTCTGCACAGCTTCCTTGCAGACTTAACAAGCTCCTTGACCAAAACACAGTGTGTTGCACCAGAAACGACCAAACTCACAATTGTGACTAATGTCCCATTCTGCAACTCTACAACAGAGTTGATTCTTTTCTGAAGGCGGCTGTTTGTTTCAGAGTGATACAGTATTCCATTCACAATGAAACGGTTGTAGTAAGAGGCTTGTTTCACTCTGACACCGAGTAGGTCATCTATTGCAAGCATGTGTAAAACCGAGACATCTGTCTGTACAGATTTTCCATAAACTCTGACATGAGCACTGATTTCAATAGATTTGTCAGTAGAACACTTTCTGCCCTGTAGTTCAGAGAAAAGATCTTTCACATCTTCATTAGCATTTTGCATTACTGTTCCTGCTTTCTCTGTGAGACTCTTCACCCTAAGGTACCTTTTCATTATTTGGACAGGGACATGAGTTGTGCCATTGAAATATGTCAACAGGGTGCCATTAAAAGATTCAAAGGAAAATGTGGATGTGGCCCACAGTGGTCCCCAGTTCCTCACACTTGCAGCCAAGTGTGTCATGAGGTGCACATTAAAAGACATATTAGCTGTGCCATATAACCCCTGAAACTCCCTGCTGAATTTTTTCAATGCCTGCTCAGCTATCACCACCTCGGCCTCTCTGATCCTTTCTTGCAGGAGATGATACACTGCAAAAACCAAAAGGAAAAGATGATTCCAGTATTTTCTGGGGAGGATGCCATTTAAAACAGGCAAAGCATAAAACAAAAGAAATGACCTACACTCAGACGCCTTCCAGAACTTTCTGTCTCGCAAAGATCGTGGTACTCTCGTGATCTCAGTTGGTGGTGAAATTTTTGTGAGCACTTCGTCAATCTGCTCAGTTTGGGTGCCTATGTACCAACCATGCTGGTGGTTTGTGGAATATAACCACAGAGAAACCTAACCACTAACCACTGAGAGAGTCAGCTGTCTTGTGACTCCAAGGCATACACTATGCTGATATTCTGGGACAAAGCCTCGCACCATTTGAAATTTGTCTAATTTCATCAGCTGACTTGGGCCTTTTACTCCCATGATAGGCTGTTGGGGTGTAGCATTCATAGCATTTTTTAAATGCTCAACTTCTGTGCGCAGACGGGGTTCAGGACTTAGATAAGGATATGAGCCTCCACCTCTATGGTAACAGAAGTCACATCCATAAATACCATTAAATTGCTTCTTATTTTGAAGAAGTGGCCTTGCAACTGAATCTGCACTACAAACAAGTGCATGCACTTTTGAAGTGCAACCATCTCCCCAGGTGATCCCATCACTTTCAAGTTCCTGAAGCTGTTTAACAAATGGAACTAAGAGAGTCTGAATGTTGGGCTTGCTCTCTCCAAACCAAAGACAAGGCACGCATATGTTGTTCTTCCTGTCTGTAGGGTTTAGCTCTATGATTTGACACTGAATAGGCCATATTTGGCATCTAGAGCTTTTAAAAACAGGGATACCATCACTGTTCCAGATGAGACTGATATCATCATCAGCTATTTCTCCACTGTCTTTTAGCCTCCTATACTCCCCTCCACATTGCACATCACAAATTGAACCTGGAGTTGATGTATGTCTTTGGAATCTGATGTTGGGATTTTCAAGAATCTCTTTAATTTGCAAAGACAAACTGATCACCAAAAAATATGAACCCTTTTCTAGACTACGTCAGCCATGTCAAATTCTGCCTCACACAGAACACACTGTGTCAAACCACATTCTTTTGTTCCAATATAATTTGAACACTGATGGCAGTAGAAATGGGGCACATACTCGCCATATTGGCCATAGGATTTATAGAAGAGATAAGAGGTTGTTGGTATCAGTGCAGGGAAAAGTTCATGGAAAATCTGTAAAAGATGGTCCAGAGCAATCCCGGTCAGGTTATGCCTCAGGACGTAGGCCATTAGAAGGAGCAAACTTTGACCTTTGGTAATTGGTGCTCCAGGGTACAAAAGGTCATCTCCACCATTTCCATCCTACAAAAATGACACATTGAGATGAGTAAAACATTCAGTACAATGGACAAAAGATTCTCAACAGTACATATTGAACTTTGTCATATCTTGTCAAGTTTCAAATCATTTACAAATGCCCTATCTGAATGACACAGTACGCATTACTTTTGCTCTACTACCCGAGCAAAATCTAAGACATGATTAAAGAATTATTTGTAATATGTTTTTGCTAAATATGATTATGATTATATGAATATTATATGATTCAATATGAACAGCCCTTCTATGCATTAGTTTGGGAGCCCTTGGAACAATTTTTGGATCTTTCCTGGGTTGAGTATTAGTCTCTGTACTCTGATGGGTTTTGATAAATTGTCATCACTGAATCACAGAACTTTAATTTAGAGATATTTGAGGGATTCCTTGTATGTACAGTTAGTTTTGGGGCATCCAACACAATATTTCAATGATTTTGGGTTCAAACATCAGACCATATAGTAAAATGCTTCGTTAATATAGTAAAATGTAGTAAAATGCTTAGTTATCAGTATATGATGAAGATTTCTGAGAAACTTGTACCATGATGCACTCTTTGGACATGGCTTTACAGTATGTCACCCAGAGATCTCAATTCCGTTTTCTCGTAACCTGTTAGGCAACATGGAAGTGGCAGACATGATAATAAAGTCTATGTTATTCTACTCTATTCTATGGGAGAGGAATGATTTTTTTTGATAATGTGTGCATGAAGTCAACATAGCAAATCACTTCTGTAAGGGAAGGCTAATCTCACAAAGATGCACGCTGGCCTGTAAGTAACTGTTATCTTACCTGGGATGGATTTGGGTTGGGTCTCTCAGCCCCTGGCCCTTGCATGGTCTGGTGCTCTCCTATATCAACCACATCGTCCTCAGCAGCTGATCCATTCTGAAGTTAGTAAAAAAGTGTGTAGAAGTTAGTCACTGAATCTAGTGCTATCCTGAGGACGCTGTATGCGAAACGCGTTGTTCGGTAGAACTATCTAAATTTTTGCTATTTATATATATATATATATATATATATATATATATATATATTATTATTATTATTATTATTATTCTATAAGTAGTGTGTCAAATCAATTTGGCTGAAATGTCCATCACCACCATCACCATGACCATGACCACCTTGTGATCCATGCAATAAACAATATCATAAGCACAAAAAGAAATACTTATCATCATAAAGGCTAGCTTACTTCTCTGTCATGATGTTCTAAATTTCTGTCAGGGACTTCAACACCAGTGCTGTAAAGGTAGTGCTTGTATCCTCTTCTGCCTTTTCCCTGAAACAAAAGACAATTTCAGTATAGATAGAGCTTATAAGATGGCGCAGATAGCCCACACTTAACTTGCCTACTAGTTATCAAGCATTTCTGGTAGCTTTCTCCATTGCTTGGCCTGGTACTTGCTATTATCCTATATATCATGCCTACTATTTTGTATTAATATCATTACTACTACTACTACTACTAATGTTCTTTTTTTTTTTCTTTTTCTTTTTCTTCTTCTTCGTATTATTATTATTATTATTATTATTATTATGGTAGAAGTAGTAGGACAACTACTAGGCTAGGATACTACTACTACTAGTACTACTACTACTACTAATAATAATAATAATAATAGGCATGTTATTGTTATCGATTATATAATAATAGTAATAATAATAATAACTAGAAAAGCTTTCCCTGAAGGAAATACAGTGCATGCAAAGTTGTCGCTAGGTTGGTTGCTAGGGTAATCATGCTGGTTGCTAAGTTGGTTGGTAAGTTCACATTTTGGAAGCTGTAGCTAGGGCAGTTGAGGTGGTTGCTAAGGTGTTGCTAGGGAAACTATAGTGATTACTATGCTATAACAGTGGTTGCTATGGTGTTGCTAGGGTAATTATAGTTGTTATTATGCTATAGAAAGCGGTTGCTAGAATGTTGCTAGGGTACTTCAGGTGGTTGCTAGGTTGTTGCTATGGTACTTAAGATGGTTGCTAGGCTGTTCCTAGGGTAATGAAAGTGGTTGCTATGCTATAAAAAGTGTAAATAGGGAAAGTAGCTGAACGTTATTGACATTGGGAGAAATAGAGAGAGAGAGAGAAAGTGAAGGGAAAGAAAGTTGGGATGAGAAGTGAGCTATCCAGTTGAATGGAGAGAGACACAGAAAAGAGGTTCCATTGAAGTTTCTGCAGGCAGTCAGTGAGAGAGCACAGGTGCAGTCGATTACATTCTAATTCCTTAATAGGCTATTATGATGTAATAAGGCCAATGTTAAGTCTATGGAGATTTTTAAGTTTAGTTTTTATCAAAGATTCTTGAGCGGGCTCTGTTCTAGAATCTTTGGTTTTTATTCAATATCTCAAAAAGTAAAAGTTGTAGACATATGAACATTTTGTTCAAGAGCAACATGTCACAGTTTGAACCAAGTTTCTATACTAAGCGGTTCAAGCCAAATTAGGGCCTGGAAGAATAATAACAAAATATAATGATCGAAGTCGGAAGAAGCCAATGGAATAACAATGCGGTGCATTTGCATGCACTGTAATACTACTACTACTACTACTACTAATAATAATATCAATATTAATAATAATAAGCTAACAAAAACATCAATAATTTAAACAAATGATACCGCTTACCTTCTTGTGTCTGTATGCTGTTGTCTTGGTATTTTCTTCTCCTTATCCAATAAGTAGGATTTGTACTTTGATCGTAAAGGTGGCATATTTGAGCAAATATTGTTGACCAGTGCACAGATCAAGATTCAAGGATCAAGACTAATATGAATGGACCCACGGACCCAAGGACCCACAACCAATCAGTGTGCGCAGCTGCATCCAATCAGTTTGTAGAAGTTTGGGCGGCCACACCATGTAGCTAAATACATTGACGATTAATATTTGAAATTCATCAGTCAGACGGGAACAGATTAAGGTTAACTTCAGTTAGCACAATGTATGGGTTGTTTTATTTCGTAGACGGGTCCGTTATTGTAGATAATACATCTATTATTCAGGATGCATATAGAAATGTAGACATTACAGTCAAACGCAAGGAGGACCTCCAGTCCAAGCATGGCTGGATAGAGGTGATTTTGCCTGCTAGACGCAGGCAAGATCCAAAGCCGGTTGCAGCCAAACTGCTCTTCTTGTCAGGTAAGTTCTAAAACACAAATATTCTGGAAATATTCTGAAACAGTCGTTGTAACAGTAATTTACCGGCTACTGTCATGTAAATTAACATAACTGGTTGAAACATAGACAGTATATAAAGTTCATTCAGTGTATGGGTTGAAAGTTGCTAGCCGGCAATGTTAACGTTAGCTAATGCCAGATTGCTAACTATGAAAATAGTGGAAGTTGATGTAACATTAGGCTTGTCATGATGCAAAATGATCTCTTCAAATACAGTTCTGATATCTGACGCATTGATAGGATATATGAGGCAGTTACATTAGGATAAGCTGGGCTTCAAGTACTTTAGTGTGATTATTAACAAGTCCTCCTGTAGAGAACACTCCAACATCAGCTTTTACAGACCCATACTGTTAGAGATGGCTTATCTCCTTGCCTATCAGTTCTAGTGAAAGTTTAGTGGTATTGTGGAATTTGTCCTCGCTGTGGAGCATGTCCGTTTATTGAAAATTCGGATAATTGGTTAAGTCAAAGGAGAAATGTGCAATGTAGAGAGGGATTGACTCCTGCCATATGGTACGTCGTAACTGAAGCGTTCCGTTCGCGTAGCGTCTGCTGCAACAATTAGCTGCCACTTTAATCAATGTAAGTAGCTACACCAGACGTGATAGTGGCGCATACGTTGGAAAAAAAGTCATGGGTTTCTTCAGGTCCCTTTCCACAGATGTATAGAATCAAGCACCTTAATTATCAATGCAGACTGCATGGTGCTTCATTAATAAACCTGTGGAAAGGGACCTGAACCCATGAATAGACCGGTCTTTAAAATGGATTTTACGCGTTGGAAACGGAACGCTTCAGTTACGCGCCTGGTGTAGCTCATACCTAAGGCCATAATGTGTTATTTAGAAATGACTGTGAAATGTGGACATTAAATGGCCAATACTGATAAAATTAATAAAATACAAATGAAGTAAATAACAGTGACATTCCTATCTTGAAATTAATAAAAGGTCACACTGAATTTATATGTTATTTGTTTCCTGTTAGGTTAATTGTGAACCGTAATGTTTGTAATTCTGAATGTAATTGAATGTTCTTGCATTTACAATGAACTCTGTGTATGAAGTAATTAAAAGTAAATAATTGGTCTTCACAGGAAACTACAACGACTTAGTCGAGAAGCGTATTGCTTTCCTCCAGGGAGAGGATTTATGGTCTTCCTTTGGTGAGTCCAGCAAAACGATTTGCCAGGAGAAGAGGGTGATGAAGCAAGGAATGACCGTAAGCTTGATTTATAACAGTAATGGAGCATTGGGAATCTAGTTCACAGATAATAATGCTGTGGCATCATATAATGTGTTTGCCAATGAGAGTTACATTGTGAATTTTTACAGATTTTCCAAGCTGGGTGCACAAATGTTTAGCAGGTTAAGCCAGCAAATATAAATGTAAAATTCTAAATATTACTTAGAAGACAGTGAAACAAGTCAAGTTAGCTTTTTTGTAATTCCAGGCATGTTAAGTCAAGATTCAGTCTCCTGTTACAAATACTATCAGAGTGATGGATGGATGGATGGAGGTGGATTCTTGGAAAGTGTGGTGTAGACGCTATATAAAGAACTGCACTATTAAAGCTCTTTAAAAATTCCGTAAGTTTTCTGATCTCTGTTTATCGAGGTCACCCAGTACTGTTGGTACAAAACAAAATGAAAACAACCTGTTTTGCCTAGCTCAAGTTATTACAACCAGCAGCTTACAAACAGTTGTTTTCGTTGTGTTTCGAACTAACAGTACTTGGTGACTTCGAGAAACGGGGATCTTTCTGAAATCTCGCCAGATTTCCCCTTCAAAGCCTGGTGGTTTGTGTGGAAATTTTCAAAATCATGGAAATCCACAGTTCACGCGAGAGCACAATGGAATTGTCTCTGCGAGACACTCTGACAATGAGCAATCATTGTCAGAGTGTCTCGCAGAGACAATTCCATTGTGCTCTCGCGTGAACTGTGGATTTCCAGGGTAGTATATTGTACCATTTCATTCATGATATTGTACATCATGGAATTATTATTTTTTTACTGTCAGGTAAAGTCATGGAAAAGTAATGGAATTTCACATTTGACTTATAGTGGGAACCCTGGAGGAACATTGAAGTCAGACATGCATGCTAGCGGTGGAAAGGATGAGTAATGGTCCTCATCCAATCAGAAAAGAAATTAAGTCAAATCAGATCTAGCTGTTGTGAAATGACGTTCATATATGTGCTATTTTCCGACACAATGTGATACTTATTCTTTGTGTCATAATGTGATACTGACCCTTTTTATACTGCATCCTTGTTTTAGAGCTGCCAGAACTGGTGTCATCACTGAAAGCAGTCATAAACAAAATGGCAGATTCATCTATTTCCTCCAGCCAAAGTGACTCACCACGCACTAGCAGTGACACTGGCAGTGACGACATGGTATGTCCTTAAACCGATCCCTCATCAGCATTGTGCAGGCCCTCCAGGATTTGGTGATCTTGTATGTTCACCAATTCATGCAAATTCAGGGATTTTGCTGCATTTGCGGGTTGTTACTTACTTACTGCCCTTTATGCCTCCTGGCAGCTATTATTTGAGGGTTGTAATATTAAATAAATGTGAAATCTTACACTGCAGAAACGGCTTATCTAACCAAGTGTTATTCATTTTCAAAAGTAAAAACAATGTAGTTATGTATCTTGAATATGTATGTATGTAGTTAGGTATTGTTTTCAGTATAAAAGACTAACCGAGGGCTTTATTGTAAAATCATTTGACTTATTTCAATAGGAGTTTGATTATCGTTATGCAAAAAAGCAAATTTGCCTACCAGTGTGCTAAGCAAATTTGGCTGGCAGAAATCAGTACAATTCTTAAAAGTCAAAATGATATTACGAAAAAGGACGACGTAAGTGTGTTTATAGTGAAAACAATACCAACTAGCTTTTTATTATCTGCTGTGTAGAATTTCTGACTTATTTGCCAATTCTTTCTTATGATTGGGTTCAATGACCTACAAATCATACAAGATGCTGGTATTACTGATTGTGTTAAAACACTTGAAGCCAAGACAGGTGCCAACTTGCCCTATAGATAAGTGTTTGTAATGTACCTTTTTTCTTAATCTGCTTGTGGGTTTTCACAGATATCATTGGGCACCTCGTCAGTGCAAGTGGCAAAACGTCTGTATCAGAGGCTGAGTGGGAGGAGGATGTCCCTCTTCACACAGGAACTGGCCACATTGGTGTTTGGGAGGGAAACTTTGGCTAAGGCAACCCTCACAGGCAAAGGGAAAAAGGGCGAGCTGAAGGAGCAGCTTGACCCAGAAAAAACCAACGCAATTATAGGTACAGTAATGTCATAATTATGAATGCAAATCCATAGTCATGATTAGTGTTGGGCAAGTTACTTTAAAAAGGTAGTTACAGTTACTACTTCTACTACTACTACTACTACAGTTACTACTACTACTACTACTACTACTTCTTCTTCCAAAAAGTAACAAAATTAGATACTCAGTTACAAATTAGAAAAGTAACTAGTTACTTCCGAAAGTAACGTTTGCGTTACTTTCAAGTAAATTTTTACATGCTCAAATGTGACCCCACCTCCACCCCTCTTTAACGGAACTTAAAATACACGTGCATTGTGCATGTTGAAGTATTTATGATAAATCTGAATATTATAATGAAAAAGACACTTAATACAATATATTATTGACAGAAACAATGTACACAAAACTGTTAATGTGGGACAAATAGCCTTCAATCAAATTCCATGTATGTAGATATTATGTTTATAGTGTATCGATACTATAACACAATACATTTTTTGGAACTTTTAATATTTATTGCCCCTCAAGTATATTGGGCGTCTAGTTCGAAAACGTCTTTCTACACGGTAGGGCTACCCTTCCTCTGTCCTCTGACCTTCTCTCCCTCTGGCCAGTATTTTGGCAATAGTGCCCTGAGTCCGACGCAACCAGATAGCCTAATGGCATATCCTCCACTACATAGCCTACCTGGCTACTAGTTTGTTCAGTTCGGTCTGAGACAAAACGGGTGGTGGGGCCTTAAAATCAAGCTTCAGATGCTTAGGTTTTGTGGCACTGTCTCCTCCATCGGTGGTCTTGGCCACTAATTTTGTGGATTCATGCAACGTAGAAAGATTTTTGAGTATGTTTGAATTATGCTACTTTACACCGACATGGATAGGTACTTTTGCCTAGGGCATAATGTGCATTTCACGATTACATTTGTTCCTTTTCATTTCTTGGAGAGGAAAGTAGGCTGATGGCTAGACTTTAATTTAGAGAAGTCTACTTTTGGATTATTTGAGCTCGCCATAGCCTAGCTCGTTGTGTGTCCAAATATGCGTGCTTTCGAACACCCGCCCAACTCTACCACTGATTGGCTTACCATGACATTTTACTCAACCTCAGCCAATTGTCAGCATTTATATACTTGTCTCGTGCACTCATAGACACTACTGCCCACGAACCAAGGAATAACAGTTAAAGCTGCAGTTGGCAAGTCTGACAGATTGAGGGGACTTAGCCAAAATGTTGAATGTTTACAACTCTCATGCCCCTCCCCCACTACCACGAGCACCCTCTCATCAAGTTTGTGCTCGTCAGTGCGCACCAGACTGTGATTGACAGTCAGATCTCACACAGCCCTGCTCTGATTGGACCAGAAGAACCGGGAGCTGTGGATTTTTGCAAAACAAATAACAAATATCTAGGTGGAGGTAGAATATTTTTTTTTTTTTAAACCGGCTGTTTTATGTTCTGTCAGAGTATAGTGTCTGTTTCAGGTATATGATGAAACAAATCTTGCCAACTGCAACTTCAAAGTCCTAACTCAGAGATATATAGTTTCAATAATAGTAACGTGCCTCATTTTTTGCCAGTAACGGTAACGGCGTTATTAAGATGGGAAGAGTAATCAATTAGATTACTCGTTACTGAAAAAAGTAACGCTGTTACACTTAAAAGCCGTTACTCCTAACACTGGTCATGACTAATTGACAACTCCATTATTATCAAGGATTGTATTTCCATATTATTTCATTAATTCATGCCCATGTCTCTTTACTGTTTTCACAGATGCAGTGAGGGAGCGATTCCCCAACACAGAGGTGCCTGAAATTCGTGCCCTTCTACAGAGGAAGTGTAGCAATGAAAGCCACAAGGCCGTATCCACCTGTAATAATCAGAGTTAGATGTTGTTTAGTTAGAGGTGCTTTTGTATAGGTGGAAGCAGAAACCCGAGCTCTGGAGTAATTGCTTTCACTTCCCACAAACTCGGTTCACATTGCCTATGGTTTAGACACATGCAAATCCTCTCTCTCTCTGTCTTTCTTTATTTCTGTCTTTCTCTCTCTTTCTCTGTTTCTTTCTCTCTCGATCTGTCTTTCACTTTAGAGGATGGTTTATGATTTGAATGCCAGGCTTAATTTTTCTTGTGAGTTGTCAATTTTGTGATCTATAGCACAGAGTGGTGTGTAATTATGTGTCTGTTATTGTTGTGTATTGTATTATCATTCATGAGATCATGATTATCATCGTCCTTTGTTTGAATTATGTATCTTTGTCATGTTTGTGTAATAAAGTTCCCTTTCTGAAATGAAATTTGTAATGTGTTGATGTAATACACGTGAAATTAATTGTAATATAATACACTTCAAGTATAATAGCAACATGTATGCCTAAGTAGAACAAAATGAGAATAAAAGTACAGATGAAATGTACTTCAAACACATTTATTTTATAGAGAATAACATACTAACAGTGCACTAAAAGTATGTGTCTATGATGTTTAGCTTGTAATTGAACTTCACTTTAATTGCATTATCATTGCCATAGTGTGACACTTTAAAAGCACTAAATACAGTAAGGAAGTGCATTTTTAGATTACCTGAAATGTAAAAGAAGCATACTAAAGTTAAATAGTTTATAGTCATTAAAAGTATAATAACAGTATGTGCATAGTTCACTTAAACTCAACTGTAAGTTGTGCCACAATGCCCTTAAAAGTGTATTTCTATTAGAATGGTAATACAATGTCATTGTACTGTAAGTGTGCTTAATTGCTCATGCATCTGGATTTTCATTAGTGTACTTTAGTGCCCTTGAAGTGTGAGAAAGTTGTTCCATTTTAGCACACTAATTACACTGAAAGTGTAGTAAAGTTGAACTTAATACATAATTCAATACACTTAACTAAACTTGGATTTTACGAAAAAAGTACAAACTGCACTTAGTACACTTTCAAAAAGTATACTTTTAATAGTTTTTTTTTTTACCTGGGATAGTAGAGATGAGCCTCCACACAATAGTCTCTGTTCTATTCATGGGTGTAACTTTGCTAATACATGCATGTGTATGTAACCCTGTTGAAAATGTATACATTAATATAAGATTTAAATACATAATTTCATAGTTAATAAATAGTATGTAAGGTTGGAAAGTTAAGATTCATTGACCAGCAATGATGTTATGAGTTTGCTCATTAAGAGAAATGCATATTGGGTAATGTTCATGTTTACTGAAAATAGCATTTAAAATGTTACATATTTGTTGTTTAATAATATGTTAAAATGCTTTAAAAATGCCTGTAAGAATAGAAAGAGAGTTACACAAATGTTTTGTGAATTTATTTTATTTCTGAAAGTTTTGTGAATGAGCCAATCACATTCAAGTTCAAAGGACAAGGAAGTGAGTGGTGCGGGAGAGAAACGTGAAGACAACGTGAAATGGAGTTGGGAGAAAGCACGAGAGAGTACGAGTCGAGAAGCATGTTTGTGGATAGAGAACTGTTTATGTAATGCACCAGTTTAGTAAGTGTTCAACCAGAACTCTTATACAAAGCGTAAATGGTGATAGTTTATGTCCGGTTGAGTGGACGACTCAGCACACACAGACAGAAAGAAGTTTAAGCTAGCTGCTGACTTAGTGGCTAGTGCTTTGCATGGACTTTGCTAACAAGCTAGCAACCAGTGACCTTGACTAGTAAAGCCTGTGTGAAACTGCAAGAAAAACGACAAAGACCCGACGGAGCCGGATAGCGTTGCCGAGTGGTGGACTTTGCGAGGTCGTCAGCTGCATGAATCTTCTCTTCAACTGTCTCATCTTCATTGTGAATCTTCTCGTCATATCTCCTGCTGCTACTGCTGATCCTGCGCGCGTGAGGCTACATTCCCATTGAGTAAAGGTACCATTTTTCTTTTGTTTTTGCCTTCGTGGTGAAGCAGCCATTTTGTTTAAGGCTACAACGCACCCGAGCTGCATTCAGGCCTGCATCACTTGAACATTTGAAGGGTATTTACAATTAGACTAGGTTATTGCCGGCTATTTTATTTTCTTGGGCCCTTAGGTTTTCAATGTGAAAGTGTTTGCATTTATGATTTGAAAAGTGATTTTGAAAAGACACATTTAAATACTTACCTACTTTTTCTAAGTAAATCTTTTATACTTTTTATAAAACAGTTGTGGTGAATGACTATTTTGATATTTTAAGTTAATTAAGAAAAAGAGTAATTTTGGTTAAAAAGTGAAAGTGTTTAAAGGATAAAGGTAAGTCCAAGACATTTAATTGTATGTTAAAGTGTACATATTAAGGCTTAAATAGTGATTTAAAGGGAAAGAGTAATTCATATAATAAGTTAGTAATTACACACACACAAGTTAAACACCGATTGCACACTGATGACGTTTATTAGTGAAACCCCACTTATTTGATTGATAGTATAGTTAAAGAATTCAGGATAGCCACCTCTCACTATAACCAAACACGCTAGAGAGGCGCTACATGTATGATCAATTTATTGCCTAATGCAGTGGTCCCCTAACTGTGGCCTGCGGGCTGGATACGGATATTTTCCTATTTAATACCTTATTCAGCGTATTGTTTTATTATTATTATTTGTTGTATTATGTCTTTCCATTTATATATTTTTGTCCAATGTATTATTATGACCGCCGCGCAGCGAAGCGGCAGTCATATAGGTTTAGTCAGATTTTTTTTTTCTTTTTCGCATGCCCAAATTTCCGTCAATGAGTCCCAGGACACTGAAAGACCGGGGTACACGAAACTTGGTGGGCATGTAACCCCACATGGATAGCATGGAACCATCGTTTTTCGTTTTGATCTGTAACCCCCCCGCTTGACTGGACCCCCCGAAAGGAGGGTAGGGCAGACACAGTTTTCTGTGAATATCTCGAAAACCGTGGGGTTTAGGAGGACCATTTTTTTTTGTATGTTGATCTCAAGGGGCCATGTCAACCCATTCCATAACCACTCATTTCATGTATAGCGCCACCTAGTTAAACACAAAAAAGTAAAAATGAGGTGTTGTAATTGAAGGTATCTGTGACCTAACATAGTCAAAACTGCACAAAATTGGAAGTGTATGATCATTATGACACCCTCTGTATGCACGCCAAGTTTTGTGGAATTCCGTTCATGGGGGGCCACACAATAAATTAATTTATGTTACTATACACCAACTGGCCTGTAGGTGGCCGGAGACAGTTTTCTGTGAATATCTCGAGAACCGTAGGGCCTAGGAGGTCCATCTTTTTTATGTATGATGGTCTGAAGGGGGCATGTCAACCCATCCCATTACCACTTATTTCATGTATAGCGCCACCTAGTTAAAAATTAAAAAGCAAAAAATGTGGTGTTTTCATCACAATATCTCTGGCTGACAAGGTCAAAACTGCACGAAATTAAAAGTGTAGGATCATTATGACACCCTCCGAATGCATGCCAAGTTTTGTGTACTTTCGTTCATGGGGGGCCTTACAATAAAATAATTTATGTGTACATTTAGTGATGTACACCAACAAGGATTCCCGGGACACTGAAAGACCGGGGTACACGAAACTTGGTGGGCATGTACCCCCACATGGATAGCATGGAACCGTCATTTTTCGTTTTGATCTGTAGCCCCCCCGCTGGACTGGACCCCCCGAAAGGAGGGTAGGGCAGACACAGTTCTCTGTGAATATCTTGAGAACTGTAGGGCCTAGGATGACCATTTTTTTCCGTATGTTTGCCTCCAGGGGTTCATTTCTCAGAATTATTAACAGGCAAGATGGAGGTGGGGTTGTATAAAATGAATTTTACATGTGAAATCTATGAACTAATCATGTTTTGGTACTTGTTGTCTAGCAGATACCAGTAAGAATTGAGTGTGGATAATGCAATTTAGTGAGACAGTTAGAATCATATAGGCCTTTCAGCGTGATTTCTTTTTGTGGAAAAAATGTGCTGGACTGGGCGGCGGTCATATTTTGTACCGCTCTGCGGTACATCTAGTTATTGATTTGAATTTAGACAAAAAAAAAAATGTTGTTTAATGTCATGTAAATAAAGCACTCTTGATTTACAGTAACCTTATTAAGAGCCTATATGCAGTGAAAACAAAAACAGTCATTATTTACCGTTACCAGCAGAGGGCGCATGCAGATTCACTGTTGCCTGGACACCTACAGATTTATTTCCTCCATGAATTTGGCTCATAGACCAACATCACCTGATGTACTAAAAATGTTTTTTTGTGAGAGTTAAAGTGTAAATTGCAGGTTAACCAACTTTTCAGATAAATGAAGGGAAATGAAGCAAGAAAGTAGTGAGTACTGATTTATCTTGAAAATGTCAACTTTAAATACAATAGGACAAATTTACAGTTATTTTAATAGCTGCATTTATGAACATTCCAGGAAACATTCCAGACACAATGATGACCTCATAAGAGGGAGTCCAGCAAAGTTAGTCAATTAAAACATATGGGATAAGGGATCATACAGTAGTTTATTTTACACTGATGAGGCCAAAAACATGACTACATTCCAGTATGTCATGCTAGAGTCTACTACCTGCCTGACACAAAATCCTGATAATATTTTTTCTTTACTGGCAACCATTATTGATCTTAAAATGTGATGAAGAGGATATGGGTAAGTAGCAATGCTTGTAAATGCCAGTTGTGTCACTTGCCATCACATATAGGCCATTGTATAGCCTAAACTAAGGGACTGTTCGTTATTTATTTAAGGGGCTACTTAGACTGAGGCTCTAACACCATTGTCAAGTTTGCAAACGACACTGTGGCCATTGGTCTCATTAGCAACAATGATGAGACGGCCTATAGGGAGGAGGTACATGACCGAAAAGCACTGCAGAGGGTGGTGAAAACTGCCCAACGCATCACCGCTTTCTCACTCCCCTCCATCGAGGCCATCCAGGGCAAGTGATGCTTGCGTAAGGCATCATCAAAGACTGTTCTCACCCCATCCACAGACTGTTCACCCCACTCATTACAGGTCTATCTGCATCCGTACCAACAGGCTTCAAGTGGCTTATTGCTTTTCTAAAACTGCTGCTATAAATACCTGGCAAAGTTTCATAAAGTAAAGGCAAAGTAACGAGAAATGTAAAGATTTATTCATAGTCATTCATTCATGGTCATTCTTCCACCAAGAAATATATTTCCTCTATCTGAATGGTTGCCAAGCCACGTCGAGACAACGGCATCTAACGTGATTCAGCCAATCACAATCAAGGACTGGAACTATCAGTTTTGGAATTATTTACAAATTATAAATATATATATTTAAAAGAAATGTACATACAGTAATTACACTTATATATAGCCATATTCTACTGCTCTTCACTGCTATGGGCTTCTACTGCTATCCATCCTGCAAATATACATATTCTTACTACTCTTATAATGTTAGTGTATCTGCACTACAATGGCACTGTTACCACACTGCACATAGCTGTACAAACTGCACATATCTGTCTATATGGTTCATACTGAATATCCATATTTATTCTGTTTTTCTCTTAATATATTCTGTTAATACACGACTATTACTATATATTGTCACTGCTACTACATTGCACATATATATAGACAACATTTACCAAACGGTGTTGCATATAATTGCAAGCAAGCAAAAGGAAGTGAAGAGAAAAAAGAGAGAGGAAGTGTGTGGAGGAAATCTGTGGTTGTCTTGACGATCACTATAGCGTGCTCTGTTTCTGTTCGCTCAGAGTGCAAAATGGCATCTGGGAACACACATGAAGGTGTGAACAATGGTATGTTTTTATGTGTGTGTGTGTGTGTGTGTGTGTGTGTGTATGCAAGTGTGTGTATATGTGTGTGCTCTACGTGTGTGCGTGCATGATTGTTTATGTGTGTGTGTGGGTGTTTAATTGCATAATGTTTCTTTGCGTGTGTGTGTATGTAAGTGTGTGTATATGTGTGTGCTCTACGTGTGCGTGCATGATTGTTTATGTGCGTGTGTGTGTATGTAAGTGTGTGTATATGTGTGTGCTCTACGTGTGTGCGTGCATGATTGTTTATGTGTGTGTGTGTGTGTGTGTTTAATTGCATATATGTTTCTTTGCATGTGTGTGTGTTTGTATGCAAGTCTGTATGTGTGTGCTCTACGTGTGTGCATGCATGAATGTGTATGTGTGTGTGTGCGTGTGTGCATGTGAATGTGTGTTCAAAACATTAAGACCATGGTCTTTCCTCTCACAGGTTTTGAACTAAAGAGCACAGATGAAATTATCACCTTGTCTCCTGGTGATGTTGCCACACTGCCCTGTCACCTCTCTCCTAAGGCCAATGCTCTCCACATGGAGATCAGGTGGTTTAAAGGGACACAATGTATTTTCCTGAGCAGAAATGGTCAGGAGACAGAGGGGCCAGGCTATAAGGGCAAAGTGAGCGTGAACACCAAGGCGCTGCTGGTAGGAGACGTGTCTCTCAAGATGAAAAGGACACGAGAGACTGATATGGGACCATACACATGCCAGGTCATCAGCGGAGAACACAAGGCCTCGGCAAGAGTACAGTTGGTTTACCGTAAGTGTCTGTCTCTGTGCTGTAATTAATTTAGGTTGCATAGGATATTTTAATGAGGAGAGTTCCATGTTTGCTGTATGAGCAAAATATGTACCATATTCAATCAATTACATTATGTATTATTAAAGGTGCAGACAGGGATGACACATGAAGTCACATTACGTTGTGTTTATGTTCATGTTATATTTAAATTTATAACGAGACGCTTTTGTGCAAAAAATACTTGCATTGTATTTTAACGAAGGACCAAATGAAGAACACCAGAGGTAGCTCACCCCTACCTTCAGAATTCACAGAGAAGATCCACACAGGGTTTCGTTCTTGTTTGGGGGACAGGCTGCACTTTACAGTTTTTGTAGCCTAGGCTGCCTACAGTGTACTCATGGAGCCGCCAGCTAGCGATCGTGAGGAGGTGGTTGGTAAATGTAACAAACAAATGTTATGGGCTTGAAATCGTCTAAAATCCCTGATTGCACCTTTAATGTCCAAATATCTGCCCCTCAAACAGTTTTCTTTGTTACGCAAATGTATCACAAGTTTTTATATCTGACTCTGGTTTCTCTAGGGAATTCTTCCGAGATGTTCATCAACCCCTGTGAGTATCATATATGTGGTGTAGCCTTGGATGTCTTAACTTGGATTTTGGATTTGATACAGTAGTTGATTTGATTGTGTTCAGTGTTTCCCATACATTGACTTATTTGTGGCGACCCACCACAATATCAACATTGACCACCACACAATGATTTTTCCAGGTTGTACTAAATTGTACTTAAATCTGGTTAGCATCATAACCACGCTGCGCTAATTTGTTAAAAACTGTTGCATAATTTTGCAAACCTACCACCACAAATAGAATTCAATTCTGTGGGAAACACTGGTGTTTCAACCGATACAGGGAAACAATGCCTTAAAAACAAATCAACTAAGCTTCAGGTTGTGGTGGATGCTTATGTCACTGTTGCTAATTATGTCTGTCCTTATATAAAGTCCGCCCAAAACGATTTGATTGGCCCAAACGCACCATGACTGGGCATATAAACTTGTGGACAGGGTGAATGTAAGGACATTATTATTATCATTGTATAACCATTTGTGTAAGCAGAAATATTGTTGTGCTGAGTTTTAAGAACAGAGAAGTTCAAGTTAAGTGTGCACCCAGACAGACGGGAGCTGCACCCTGTGTGTGTGTGTGTGTGTGGGTGAAATAAGAGTACACCTTAACATGCATAGTTATTTTAATAAGAGTCACCTTAACATGCGCAGTTATTTTGTCATACATTTTTAATCAGATACAGTGGGCATCGCTTTCAAATGACCACTTCAGTCGCGCATTACGAGGCGTGAAGCTGCGTGAAGCTTTAGTACCACTTTCAGCCACTGTGCGTCGCTCTGCCACTGTCATGAGCTCTCTCTCTGCCTGGTAACACGTGCTGATTGAAGTCTGATGACCTCCACCTGTTCCTGCTCTGCTCTGCCTCACCCTCGTTACCTACCAGCTGCACGGCATTCACCACTCATCATGCCCTCTATATAAAGCCTTGCTTTTCAGTCCACACTTGTCAGATCGTCTGCAACCAGCACCAGTTACCTGCCTGTTTTTGAAAACGCCTCTGACTCTTTGCCTGTGATTCCGGACCCGCTCGACTACTTCTGTGTTCTCCAGCCCCGGTAATCTTGACCTGCCTTCCGTCCCTCTTCTACGATTACCGCCTAGTCCTTGACTGTACTGCTGCTTCGTTTCAATTGCTGTTGTGTGTGTGTTTCCCCCAGGACTTCCCGGATCATCCAGCTCCTGCCATCGCTGTTCGGCTACTGGGGGAACACACACACGCAGACTCTTGGAACTCCTGTACCCCCCCCGGAACCCCTGAAACCCCCTTAACCCCCAACCCTTAAATAAACTTTAACGTGACGCTTTTGTGGTCCTCGTCCTGTTTGGTGTCTGACAGCCACTGTACATCGCTCTGCCTGCCGCCCCTTCTGAAAAAGCAGGAGACTTGCCAAGAGTAATCCCAGCCTACGAATTCAATAACAAAATAAATCATGCATAATTAAACATTACCTCGATTTAGGCTACTTGGGTATGGCTTAAGGCTTGACTACACGGTGGTAACGAAAATCGAAATCGAAATTTGCTGTCTACATTATTGTCAGTGTTGGGGGTAACGCAACTACACAAATTAAAACAGTGGTGTGATAATTAAGCCAGTAGAGAAAGAACTGTTCAGAATTAATCTGTAGCCTTGGGTAGGCTTCTGCAGAAAACAATGTTGTTGCCAATTTAATACTATCTGGCGACGTTCTCAATAGAGGCTTAGACAACTATGACCCACGTTTTGGTTTCGTAAATTAATTTGCCCTACTTCTTGACTGCAATGTAGTCAATTGACTGCTTGACATGTCATTTTTATTTTTCTGTACAATAAACAAATACATCTGCTTTATGCCGCAGAATTACATTCATATTTAGCTGACTTCTGCAGACACGCAAAAAAACACTGCCAGGCCATCCTTAAAAATATTTTCGTTTGCCGTAACCCGACCGACCCTGTCAATTTAGAACCGTCCCAAATATTTCTTTTTTTCCCCTTTTAGTCCGACCGACTTGCCGGTTGTAAATTTGCGTTAAGATCGACCGATTTTTTTTTTTTTTTTACTCTAAACCATCAATACAAATAAAATACTATTTATTTTAGTAGGCCTAAGTATTGTGAATATAAATTGCCTACATACAAACGTAGGCTCTCTTAAATAAATCTCTACACCATTGGTTTACGCATGTCACACTATGGCCTATACGCTTCGTTTCATTCACACAAACATCTCGACTCAATGCTTATTACTTGGCACGAAGCTCTGGACGAACTGTGCCCAGATCATTTCTTTCTCCCCTCTAGTCTAACGGTGACCGTGTTGAAGAATTGAAATTGGTTGTGGTCTATTCAGCATTTCTCAAAATATGGGCTTAACCCAGATTCAAACTCTTGAACAGGGGACTGATAACTGCTGAGTAACAGCGACTGTCATCAGCCGGCCTTAACGCACTGCGCCACAGAATTGACGGCGTGGGTGAATAGGGATAAATAACAAGAGTACACAACTGTTTCACCAGCACATTTAAATGACTTGACCAAAACCGTGCATAACTGGAGGTACACCTGTTATCTGAGCAGTCTGTATGTCCTCATTTTGCGAATGCGAGGACGATATGAGTCTGTTGCATAGATGTCCGAGGCACGCATAATGTTTGAAAACCACTGGCTCGTAATCACAATAATTTAACACACGACAGTTGGATACTTCATCATGTTCCCATGCCTACATTTTGGTGAGTAGCATAGAGATCATTAAAACAATAAAGTATGACTCTCCGTTTGGGACATCGAAAACTTATATTTTTAATAGGGTAGACTACCGTTGGAGATGCTGACTTGCAAAGGCCTCGGGATAACACGTTATCTCCACTATCATCAGTCAATGCCTCCTTGATCAAAGTGGGGAATGAAAGAAAAAGTTTGAGAACCACTGGCTTAACAAGTGTAACCCTCTTTTGCCTCAGAGGGGTGTGCTAGTGTAACCTGGGTCCTAGGGTATGGTTCTCACCTTTAACCAGAGTAGCTTAAGCACCCCTACGGTATAAAGGTTATACTTTGCTCTATTTAACCAGTGAGTGGAGACGGAGTCAGTATAACAAACAAGAATGTATTATAAAACACAATAAAATCACACTATGACAATGCAAATTAATAAGACTATATGTACAAAATATCCAACTATGTATGCCCAGCTACTAGGCCAAAGTCAAATAGACTGGACCACCTTAAGGGTCAGTCTCTGCGGAAAATATTTAAACAGGATATCAAAAGTAACGATTCAAATATATATATATATATAATTCTCTGTGTGGATAGAAGTTTTTAAAACTGTACACCAAAAAGTAGCGATTAACACGGTAAGTATAGATTAGTCAATAAAGCCCTGTGTGGAAGTACATGTACTATAAAACCATGCACTAAACAGTATGATTCAAAAGGTAAATATAGATTAGTCGATAAAGCCCGGTGTGGAAGTACGTGTAAAACGATACACTAAACAGTATGATTCAAAAGGTAAATAGATTTGACGATAGAGCCCTGTGTGGAAGTGCGTGTAAAACTATACAATAAACAGTAGTGATTCACAATCTCTACTCTCCGTTTGCAAACGGATAGCAATAATGTTACCCTGAGATGACCGGTCACTCAACATACAGTAAACAAATAGACATTACATATAAAAGCCGGCAAAATAAAATAAAACCCCCGTTGCAGGCCTGTTTCAGTTCGTGTTGACAGGTGACGTGTTGTACTCACGGTCCCTTTAGTCACAAACCGTGCAGCAGAGTGTGGCTCTCCTTGTGTTTCCCACACAATAGGGCCGCGCGATCAACAAGTGGATTCGGTAGCTTATCTCCCTCGTAGCCGGAGGAACCACTGGCTTTCTCCTGGTCACCAGTGGCGCTATCCGGGTGGCAGTGCTCCCTCGACAGCTACTCAGTGGAACCACAGGCATGCCTGGAATCCTGTGGCGCTAACTGAGCAGCAGTTAAACTAAAGAAATCTCAGCGAGACGTTTCTTATTACACGTTATGTTTACCTCAGAGCAACTGACTGCTAGCCTAACGTCACTCTTAGCTAGAAACTAGCAGCAATATGCTAGATTAATCTCCCCAAACTGAGGGGCTGAAAATGAATAACGTTAACGTCGTAACTAAAAGGTAGACACCTGTGCCGGCATATACCCCACTCGCTTCTTGAGACGGGGTTAACTACCTACTTTCACTGTAACTTACTATTTTTGGTAGTTACTTATATAGTCGGAACCCAAACTTCTTGCGTCTCGTCATTTCTCATTCTCTCCCTCTCCTTCTTCTGTGTGCGTGTGTGTGTTCCACCCCTCTCCCCCCACCAGATCCCACCCACTGAGCAATCTGATAGGCGGAGAGTGGTAGCTGACATTTAACTGGTCCTATGATATTCCTTGTCTCTGTTATCAAGCTAGGTTTTCCCCACCATGAAAACTACAGTTCATCTCACACAAACCACAAAGTAAACAAAGTAGCAAAATGACAACAGTCCATTTGGGAGAATAACTAGCTATACCGTGCAGGTTAGACAATAATGCCTAGTGTAATGCCACTATAAAATGCCTTTTGTGAAAAATCAGTTAGCTAGTAGCTAGAGGGTTGTGAAGTAACCCTGGGCTACACAAGTTACCTGCAGTCCAGAACACACAGAATATTGCAACAGAAAGTTGCCTTTATAATCAACTACTATTTGTTCCAACAGCATTCAAACAACGCCTTTATAAAAGTGAAAAAAATTTATTCTATAAGAAGTAAAATAAAATACTGTTACTGTAGTAACTGTATCCCAAGTGTAGCAGGTAGACCTTCTCTGCCTGCTATTTTCCCCCCATAGCACCTGTAATTGTAATTGTAATCCTGTAATTCATGTCCACTGTGTAGTTACGAACCTGAAAGCGGTACAATCTCTTAGATTCCCTGATGCACTAGGCCTCAGGGTGGCGTAGTCAGGCTACTGTGATTGGCCCCTTGGCCCTTCCTATGTACCACCCTGTTACACAAGCTTCAGCTCCCCACGTCTGTGACAGGCAGACGTGACACCGCTAAATTATCAGCTTCAACCCCATACTGAACGCGTAAGACCGTTAGGCCCATCACTGTGGGGTGCAGTAGCCTAGCCTACTCTCTGGGATTTAAGTCAAGCAATATAACCATACAAATGTTTCAAAATGAGTAATTTCGGCTTTGTCTGAACTGGCCATTGTAGGCTACGTAAAAAGTAGTAAGTAGGCCTATTCCCTATCCAATGATATCGGCAAATGTTTGTTATCCAAAGTAAGAATTTCACTTCACCATGCACCTTCGACAATGAATAGCTCATTACACTTATGTTACTGTTGAACGTAGGCCTAACTGGTATCATTACAAACATTATTCTGTGTCCTAAAAACTGGCATTTTATGGCATTGTGTCATGTAAGGTCCTTGCAAAATCTAGAAATGTGTGAGGTGGGCAGCGGGGGACAATTGAGACACACATTGGATTGTGTTATTACTTGAACATTCCCCACTATCCACAGCTGTGTATCGGGGGCAGCAGGATTACTGTTAGCGCAGGCTTTATATAAAATTCTTCAACAGAAGGCCTGCCTCGAATGCTGGCTTGCCCAAAATAAAGGCCTGTGGTTTGCGCAGCCTACAGTAAGTAGGTTAAATAACAGACCCACCATAATGTGCGGTATGATGATTTTTTACGAGCAAGATGTTCTTGGTGCCCTGCATGTTCTTAAATAACAATGATCATCAGTAGCCTAATATTTGACCATTATTTTGTGTAAATGGGCTATGCATTGGGTTAGACACCAGGGGCCATATTCACAAAGTCTTTTATCTTACCACTAGGAGTAGGGTACTCCTAAATAGCAGTAAAATATTTTAGCTATAGGAGTTTCTCTTATTAAGTTATTCACAAAGCCTTTCAGACCTACTCTTAGTAAGGGAAAATGACAACTCCTGAACAGATTCTGGAGCTGAGCGCTCTAGAATCTTTGACTAACAGTCTAAGAGTGAATGAGTCTTCGTTGCTATGGATGAAGTTATTACTCATGCACGAGCTTGACTGAAGTGACCACCTTGATTGGCTGATGATTGTAATGCGGGAATAATTCCAAACACCTCCCTTACGATGAGTGGCAGGTGACTGGTCTGAGAATGTGTGCGCTACACAAGGACGGAAGATGATGAATAACTGAATAAAAAGGCCTAGCCTAAATGCAAAACAAATAGCCTAGTAGCCTAATGAAACATACGGATTGATGTAGTATCTTTGTAACATAATTTAATTAATCTGTTACTATGCCTATGCCTACGTTTGCAAAAGAGAACATTTTAATTTGATTCACAATAATGTTACATTTAATTTACATGTTGACAATGAGTAGCCTAGTTTTGGTTGTTGTTGGTGGCGTTATTGCATGTTAGTTATGCCTACAATGCAAAATGGCTTCCTCACGATTGGAAGCTCCTGTAGCCGCATAGGATTTCAAAACAGGCGAAATGCCACAAAACCGGTTTGTGAATAGGTCTGTGAGTTAGGAGTCCTCTCGACTTCTTTTAAGCTGTCACAGCTGGTGGGAAGGTGTGATTTGTTGGGGACAGGGCCGGATTAACTGGGCACAAATGTCTGATGGCCCCCCCTGCCCCCCCAGTCAATGTGAATCGGGTGGTTAGTTAATAGGCCTATCGTGAAGATTTTTCCTGCCATCTAAGGCACGAGCGCATCTGTGAGGCCAAGCCTCACCAAGTAGCCCGTTTGTTTCCATTTAATTAAACTGCTTTATAGGCTATGCCGAAATAGTTTTCAACATTTTGAATATTAGTGTCGGGTGAATTAGGAAATGTTCTCAAAGTAGCCTTATGGCTGAAAGCTGCTTGGGATCCCCCCCTGTCAAGCAATATAACCATACAAACGCGCACACTCATTGTTTCAAAAGGAGTAATTTCGGCTTTGTCAGAACTAAGCTGTGGACGACACGGCATGCCAAATTGAAAATAAATGAACGCAATGCAACACAACACAGACCCCGCTTCTCTCGCGTCAGTCACTGACATGAACGAAACACAGAACCCGCTTCTCTCACGGCAGTCACTGACAGTAGCCTAGAATAAATGCATGGGGGAAAACACTTCCCCATGACAAAGACATCGTAAAACACTGAAAGTTAATATTTTGTCACTATAACATACATCTGTCCTTTGTCAAATGTGTTATGTTCCACGTAGCCTATTGCGTAATTCTGCTTCATAAAGTTGAACAAATACATTTGCTTATTTCACAGAAAAATATAAATAGCCAGTTAAGGTCTACAGTGCAGAGTTGGTAGGCCAACTTGGAGTGAACATACAAACAGGGGAAATTCTTTCTCTAGTAGCTGAGTAGCCTCAGGTGCGCACGTAGACATAAGGCCGAACATGCAAGCGCCAATGAATCGTGCTCTCACGACAATCATGCCGTTAAACTTAAATAGGTTAACATCACTCTAAGTTCGCCTTCAAGCAAGGAAAACGGTGATTTGAAGACATCTGTTTCGTTGGAAGGGCAAGGGGTAGCAACAGGGCAACACAGAGACAGGCCCGATGGCAGGGCTGTTATGAGAGTATTAAAATATGGGATATTCTACGGGAAAACATTAAAACGGCAAGACAGCAGGGGAAAGTTAAAATACGTGAGAAACACTGAAAAAGTTGGCATGCATTGTTTCGGTCCCTGTGCACAGGGATTATTTGTCATATTATTAATCACATATGACAGGGGCGGTGGTAGTGTAGTGGTTAAGGAGCTGGGCTAGCGTGCAGTAGCCTGAAAGTTGTCAGTTCAAATCCCGGCTTCCACCGTTGAGCAAGGCACTTAACCCCAAGTTGCCCCGGGGACAATGTAATCCCTTGTAACAGTGGTCCCCAAATGTTTTCTTCCGAGGGCCAGCTCACTATGCCTGGCTCTAAGAGAGGGCCAGAGATTCGGAGTATATTAGTAAACATAAATAGCTTAGTGCTGTGAACAACAGCAGTCTACCTTAGTTGAATATTCCATTACATTTAATCATAGGCTACTGCAATTTAATACCATTATTAGCTGTGTTTATATTGCCATCATTTACATATCAGTGTAAAATGTAGCTCAAATGAAACAATACTAATAAAAAGACTTTAACATTCCCAAAAGTATTAGCAGGGAGTCCCAAAAGTGTATTTTATCCAAAATGTGTGAACTCTGAACTCTGTGTATTTGCATACACAGCTCAAGTTGTGAACAAGCAATATCCTACAAATAATTTGAAGTTCTCAAACTATGAGAGTTTTATGAAGTGCAGGCAAAAACATCTGAAATGACCACTTTCACTCACCTGATGAGAACTTGTGAATTTGTGTGAACATTTGAATGAGTGAATAAAAAATAGAAATAATTATCCCAGAAAGTCCCAGAAATATGACTTGAATAGAAGTTAGTTAGTTAGTTATTAAAAATCAATTGATACACTTCTAGAATACTTTGAGCACTAATGCAACCTCTTGCATTGTTTGCAGGTAGGCCTACGTTTCATTCCGTTTTCAATGGCAAACGCAAAACAGCGCCAAAACAACCACCAGTGGACAAAAAGAGTATTACATGTGTACTGTTAAGACTCGCCATAGAGAATGAATGGGGGAAATTACGGAAGTTATAGTTTGACGATGTCGTACTCCCATGCGGGCCAGATGCTATATACCGCGGACATGTTTTGGGGGGCCACCCGTAGTTTGGGGACCACTGCCTTGTAATATAGCTGACATATGTAAGTCACTTTGGTCAAGAAGTGTCTGCTAAATGTAATGTAATGTAAATGATTATTTGTGAAATTGTGTAAACAGGCGCAACACATTTGAAAAGGAAGGACTGGTAGCGTTCTGTCGGAGGGTCATTGAACAATTTCTAGCAGGCAAGGGAGGGTCATGCAACTTTTGACTTTTGCACTCAAAATTCCTCCGGTGGCCCCTTCAATAAATAACGAACAGTCCCTAGATTGCTGCTGGGCTATATGTCTTGGTTCATGTCTGTTAACAACTCATTGCCGTCAAACACGTAGCATATCTCGCGGTTGCATCCATTACAAACAAACATGCAATGTGAACGTCTGGGATTGGGAAGAGCACTAAATGCTCTACTGAATAAGCATGAAGTCAAACCTTTAAATGAAAAACACTCTTTTAATCTCTAATGAAGTAAACTTGTGACTATCGTTTATCGCCAGTGGTGGAGGAAGTACTGAAACTCAGTACTTAAGTAAAAGTACAAATACACAGAGAAATATTTACTTTAGTAAAAGTAAAAGTAAAAGTACCACAATGACAACCCTACTTAAGTAAAAGTAAAAAGTACCTGCTTTTAAATGTACTTTAAGTATTAAAAGTAAAAGTATTTGCATAATGATTTATTCTCTTAATATCTATATTCTAAAAGGAAAAATCAGTATGGGCTGTGGCATTTTAATTAAGCTAGTTTTAGGTTATACTCGACTAGATAGTTTTAAGCTAATGCAATTGTGCTTGCCACCTGTGGCCCAGTTTACATTCTGACCTACAAGACTGTAATTCTGGTTACTAGGGTAATCTGCTGAGTAATATCATTCAGCAAAACACGAGAGCCTGAAGTTTAACGGGGTAGACAAGGGAAACGTCGGGTGGATCGTAATGCCAATTATGCTGATTGAACAGAAAAGTTGCTGAGAAAGGTGTCTTAGCAATCTCATCGGAGAGGAGGCCCTAACGCTGCAGATAACAGACAGAGAAAGGCACAGAACACAGTTGCATGTACAGTGTAGCCATGGGTCTGGTGAAAGCAGCCTACCGAATGCAGATGGCTACAAGCTCACGCTTTGCCTGGTCTAGACTAGAAGCTTATGTTTCTAAGAATTCACGTAGCGCTCCAGAATCTTTGGTAGCAACCCCGCCGCCTGGTAAAACAAACGTGTTTGTCAGAGAGAAAAAAAAACTGATCATAAAATGTATCGTAAAAAGGAACGATGGTGTTGTAGAAATGTAGCGGAGTAAAAGTACAGATAATTGCTGTAAAATGTAACGAAGTAAAAGTCAAAAGTATGCACTATACATTTTACTTAAGTAAAGTACAAATACGTGGAAAATTTACTTACTTACTAAAAGTACAGTAACGAAGTATTTGTACTTCGTTACATTCCACCACTGCCTATTTTCTGTGTGCATCTGTACAATAAAAGACACAGCTTTGGGCTGCAGAGTCAGAGACTGATGGTGAAAGGAATCCTTCCTTACACTAGCACGCTCTCCTCTTGGTACCAGAGTTTGTGGGCAAAGCCATACTATGTGTTGTGGTTCTTGTATCTATGTGTTGGGGTTAAATTCCCTGACAGTGAATTTAGGTTGGCTTCCAGACTACAGCTCCACAACATATGCACAGAAAGACAAGGCACAGACCCTTGATCTGACTCTCACAGTCTCCTCACTTTCTCAGCAGAAGAAACTGTGAAAGGCAGCTAAGAGTTGGGAAAGCATTTCCGATTTCACTGGAGCCTTTATTTTGATTGCTAATATAAGTATGTGTATTTGTGTCTACACATTCACCCACACACACTACATACTGTATGTGCATCAGAACATAATCACAGACAACTGAATGGGTTTTGTTTCCATGTTAACTGTTAATCTCCTGCATGTCTCTATTCTGCTATAACAGTTATCAGGGAGGAAACTCGTGAAGAGAGGTATGCAATGAAAAACTCTGTTCAAACTTTAGGTCAGTATGGATCCCTTTATGTTTGGCTCTATATGACTGGCAGCTGTCTATAATATATTTGCCTTTAAGCACTATAAGGTCTGACTGTATATCCTTGTGGTTTCAATTAGCTTACTGTCCTTAGAATCAGAATTAAACGTTTTATTGCTTACTATCATAAGGAATATGATCCGGTCGTTGGTGTCTGTAGCTGTATGTATGTACCAAAAATATAAATGTCATAGCAGATCATTTTTACATTTTTATTGCCATTATTATATACTGTGTGTGTGCGTGTGTGTCTTTAAATGACACTTAATGGAATTATACATCAAATACAAAAAGTTAAGCAAACCAATGGATTGTCAGTTTGCATTTCATATCACTACTACTGTATGCCATTGCTGTTTCCATGTTACTTCTACACAAATTGTTATTTTACGTTTGCACATTGGTGAGGGAACTACTGAATTTCAACATTTCATTAGGCTACACTGGTTCTCGTCAAGTCACTGAATTGGCAAAAGAGAAAGACAAGACAGTAAAGGTGAAAGAAAAGCTACGGGGGTCACTGGAAAAGAAACCACAGGAGCTGGCAACCCCATCACTGAAAAAAGAGATGAAACTAGAGAGAGAGAAACAGCTGGAGGAGAAAAACAAACAGCTGGAGGAGAGAGATAAACAGCTAGAGGAGAAAAACAAACAGATGGAGGAGGAGAGAGATAAACAGCTGGAGGAGAGAGATAAACAGCTGGAGGAGAGAGATAAACAGCTGGAGGAAAGAGATAAACAGCTGGAGGAGAAAAACAAACAGCTGGAGGAGAGAGATAAACAGCTAGAGGAGAAAAACAAACAGCTGGAGGAGGAGAGAGAGAAACTGAAGGAGGAGAGAGATAAACAGCTGGAGGAGAGAGATAAACAGCTGGAGGAGAGAGATAAACAGCTGGAGGAGAGAGATAAACAGCTGGAGGAGATAAATAAACAGCTGGAGGAGAGAGATAAACAGCTGGAGGAGAGAGATAAACAACTGGAGGAAAGAAACAAACGGTTGGAACAGAGAGACAGACGGCTGGAGGAGAGAGAGAAACAACTGGAAGAGAGAGATAAACGGTTAGAAGAGAGAGACAAGCGGCTGGAGGAGAGAAACAAGCGGCTGGAGGAGAGAGATAAACAGCTGGAGGAGAGAGATAAACAGCTGGAGGAGAGACGAGCAGCTGGAGAAGAGAGATAAACAGCTGGAGGAGAGACAAGCAGCTGGAAGTAGTACAACATCAGATGGGTGAATGAGTTCCATGATTAGCATGTTTAGCTGTCTACCCTACACATGATTTAGCTGTCTACCCTACAGAAGTCTATATAGATATATGTGGTACCTTTTTGTCAAATAACTTTTTGTACCCTCAAATCCATCCACAAAATTAAAAGATGAAAATTGAAACAGTTTGTACCGGTAGAATATATTCAATTCAGTATATAAATTGGGTAATACTGAAAATTGTTTGTGTCATTTTCTTTATAAAGTCACAAACTAGTTTTACAATTAAGTCCTGACACACACAACTTACGATACATATGAGACACTTTTGATCCCCAAGGATGTGCCAAAGTCTGTGTACCTGCAGAAAATATGTAACTGTAGGATGATTTGTAGTTGTAAAACCAATCCATACCCATAAAATAGATTTGTAAGTGTAATGCATATTTGTAATATTGACAATTACTTGTATGAATCATTTTAACAGTTACATATTATTTCTACAGTTTCAAAATGTGATACACACATACAAAACATATGATTCAATTTAATTCCATATTACTGCCAATGGAAGGAAAAGTAGTTTGTAGATGTGGCAGCAATCTGGTTAAAAGGGAGAAGGGGAAAAGGCAACATTTCAGTCACACACATAAGTGATGAACAGCACAATTAGTGCAAACATACAAGGCACTAGGTCCAAATAGTTGATTACAGTGAATGCTGTTAATTAAAACAATAAATAAAATCTATTTTTGGAGCCTATACAGTCTGCAGACCTTCTCCTTCTCAGTCTCTGACATGTTTTTCTCCCAGTGTCTCCTGCTGCGTCTGAGCTGAGGCTGGTGCTGCTGGGGGGGAGCACAGCTGGGAAGAGGGCAGCAGGAAACACCATCCTGGGCACACACACACTCACACACACATCCACAGAGACCCAGCACAGTGAGAGCAGACAGGGGGAGGTGGCTGGGAGACGGGTGACCATGGTGGACACTCCAGACTGGTTCTGCAGTGGACTCTCTGAGAAGGACATGAGGCAGGACGTGGGGCTTTGTGTCCGTCTGTCTGCCCCAGGACCTCACGCCTTCCTCCTGCTGATTCCAGTGGAGCCGTCTGAAGGGGAGGAGAGGAGGATGCTGGAGAAAATGGAGGATATTTTTGGGGAGGGCTGTTGGGGACACACACTGATCCTCTTCACCCATGTTGAGGGGCTGAGAGAGAGGAGTGTGGAGGAGTTGCTCCAGACAGGGAGCCAGGAGCTCCAGCAGCTGGTAGAGAAATGTGGCAACAGGTGTCACCTTCTCAACGTTAAGGACAGGCCTGATGACACTAACATCACACAGCTGCTAGAGAAGATAGAAGAGATGGTGTCAGGAAACAGAGACAGAATCTACAGCAGTGAGACCTGAGAGGCTGAGACAACAAAGATAGAGAGAAGAATGAAGGAGGAATTGAATGAATGAAGAGAAAGGAAAGACAAGAGGAAGACAGATGAAGAGTAAGCATGAGAAGGAAATGAAAAACCTTTTGAACAAATTGAAGGGAGAAATTCAAGAGAAAGAAGAATATATTTTTGTATCTAGAGGGAAGAATAGCAGAGCTGCAGAAAGAACTAGAGGAGGAAAAGAATGGAGAGAACAGGTGAGAGCTGGAGACAGTTGAAGGAAGAGAGGGAGAAAAGAAAAGAGGTGGAGATGGAGAGACTGCAAGAGGAGTTTCAGAAAGAGAAGAGAGAGATGGAGGAGAGACACATGGAGGAGATGGAGGAGATGAGACAGAGCTATGAGAGAGACCAGACATGTGAGAAATGTGAGACACAAAAAAGTGAGTAACCTCATGAAGGTCATCCAGACAGATCTAATGACAAACATCAATGTTTTTAAAGTGAATATGGAGGCAGAGTTCAACAGACAGATGGAGGAGAAGACTATGGAGATGGAGAGAATGAGACGGATGATAAGACGAGAGTCTCAGGGTAAGATTATGTATCAGGCCTCTCAGAGACTGGACACATCTCTCCGCAGTGTAAAGAGCTCTGAGGAACGGCTCCAAGGTGGTGAAGGAGAAGAGTAATATTAAAACAAATTAAAATAACAACAAATCAACAATCAATAACTAATGGTTAGGCCAGGATCTCAAAATCCTCCCCCAGGTTAACTTGCACTGTATTTCAAAGACTATATTTGGAGCGTACAGCCAAATTCTTATTGCCTGAAAGTTCTTCTGGGTGGAAACAAATACACACAGTCTGCTTGTTTTATTTGTTAAAAGGGTCGTCATCTATAGATAATTTGTTTTAAATTACAAAAAAATATGGTTAATGTTTTACATAAAAGATTTACATAAATGTTTTTGCCTGAAGAAGACCCAGCAGGGTCGAAACGTTGCCTTTTGTGCATTAAATATATGGGAGTCAAAAGCAGTGTTGCGGACATTATATATTTTTTCGAATGTTTTACATCTCTAACATTATTGGGAATTGCCAACTTAAACCTGTGCCAGTGTCATGCTTCAAACAATATATTGGGTATTTCTGACAGCTTCTCCATTTCTGTTTGTTTTATCTCATGTTCCTGGTGCCCCCTAGTGGCAAAGCTCCTGAGCTGATCAGTGTTGGATTCGGCATATGAGGAATATTACTGAGTGTGTGTTAAAACTGTCATTTTTTTTTTTTGTTATTTTTTTTTATTTTATTAAAGACATAATACAAATATACAACTGAAGATAATACAAAAGTGAAACAGTACGGTTACAATTATACAAAATAAAATTACAAGATGCACAAAACAAAGACAACAATTAATAAGTAAAAATAAAAGAGAAAAGAAAAACAGGAAAAGGAAAAAGACAATTAACAAGGGGAATTAACAAGCACATTATTGTAATGTTTAAGCAATTTTGTAGCTTTTTTGTTATCCAATCTTTTAACAATTTCAAGAAAGGACTCAAGTTCAGCGCTAAATTGTTGTACATTTGGGGTGGCTAAAGCAAATTTTTGCTTGTGTAGTTCAAACTCAGTCATTTAAGGAGAGCAAACGTACTGCATGACACCAGCATGCACAGGAATGTGCTATGTGTTTCTCTCACATAATGTCAGAGTTGATAGAAGAAATAAAAGAAACTGACAAAAACTGTAATTACCAGCAGGGAGCAGGTGTGTTTGCCCTCCCATTGTCTTGAGTTTAATACATTGGGAAACATTAGCGATGAGCTGCAGTGGGGATAGAGAGACCACATCAGGCGGAAATGTGACACTCCGTTGTGGTTTGCAAATAGAGCTGTGCTCTGAGAACAGGGCATTGCCAGTGACCTTGCTTGTTGTGTGATGTTTGTTTACAACCTAGGACAGCCAAAGGAAGGAGATACTGTACTTTAAACAACAGCAGGTGTTCTTGGTTAAAATATAATGTACATTGTTTTTGACAAAAGTGATACATACACCCTGAGCTCGTCATTCTCTGGTACAACACATGCCTCCTGCTACAAACTCCACCCCCCGACATGTTCCACTTCCTGCCTTGTCCTCAGCTTGCACTCCACAGACAGACGTTTATCTGTTGTCTCTGTTAAGTTTCTGTTTTGATAGTGGTAACGTTACTTGGGTGAAGTTCGTAGGCTACAGGTAATAGTACTAGTTAGCAAGTTTGTTGCCTACATTGCCCGGTTGTGTGAATACCTGCGGTGTCTGGTTATACAGTAAGTACATGTAAAGACAGAGAAATATGTCTGTTAAGTGTATTATTGGCATGTTAGGCTAATCTGGAGTGTATAATGTTTAAAATGCTAAAGGTTACTATAGCCATAAAAGAATCTTGAGTTACTATGATGTTTTGGTTAGTAACGAGAATGTATGTAGGCTATCCTGTCTTATCTTGCTTATGAGATTGATATAAGTAAAATGTGTTGAATGATTGTGAATGATCATGTGATTGTTATTTTATGTTATTTATTTATTTTCAACTTTATTCAAGACACAAAGGTCCATAGAGACAACACAGTACAAATATATAAATATAAAACAATACAAAACATTTAAGAATGATGCAGATGAGGCATCATTTACAAAACATATACAGGCTTTGGGTCCAATGTTTCCAAAAGCAAGATGTGTACCTTGTGTCACTCTTAGAGACATCAGCTATGGACACAATAATCATATTCTTAGACCCTGTCAGTCTGCACATGAATCTATACATAAAATTTCTTAAAACAGCGTTAAAAGTGGGCACATTGTTAGACACAAACATTTCACTGGCACTACTCCACCTAGGGATTTGAAGCACAATTCTCAGTGCATCATTATAAGCCTCTTGAAGTTTTTTCATTTTTGACTCACTAAAATTACACCACAGGTGGGCAGTATACAGATATATTGTAATGCCATAATGGTTTATTATAATATAAAGAGCTATTTGTTTCTCTATAATTGATCCTTTGCTGATTACATCTCTGCTTCTGGTTTCTTTTAGGAGAGACAGGAGTCATGTGCTCTGGTAAGTGACATGTTAATAACAGCCGTCTAACTGCCATCCATTGCACACCATGTCCATATTTTCTATGCATGTTTTATAATTCAAATAAAGAACTCTGCATTAGTAAACCTCTAACATGCTTCAAAAAATGTAATGACGGATGGAAGTTTCAGAGTCTGTAAACGTGAATGACACAAAGTGAAGTTGTTTGTTTGTGGGTGCGGTGGAGGTGAGGCTGTGACTTTCCTTTATCATTTGATCTGTGAAACAACTCCTTTGTGCATGGTTTGCAAATAGAGCTGCTGTCAAGTGATAGTCATCATGTGACATGGACAGTGAGATTTACAGTTTCTTTCTGGAGAAATCAAATCAATCAAAAGATATGTGCACAGAGAACAGTGTTGTCTTCATTTACCTCGGTTTTGAGTGACCAATAAGTGACCTGCATAAATTATCTTTAATATGCAGAATAAATTGTTTAATGTTTGTTTACAACCTAGGACAGCCAATACCTTAAACAACAGGTGTCCTGTCTGCTGTCCTGCACTTCTAAGAGACTTACTGGGCATTACAGGCCTTATCCTGTTCTCCTGTTTAAGCTGGATCCTGTTGTGCTGTCATGGCATCACAGTGTGTGTAAAATCTGTCTACAACGGCAATGTCCAGCATGTGGTTTTGGCGCTGAGGCTCAATAAGACACAGTGGAATGAGAACTGCTTTCTCTTAAAACCAACTCAGCTGTAGAAACAAATAACAGGTAAGACCTTGTTTTACCCTTTACACAAATTACTTTTGAGAGAAACAACATTAAATAATTGTTAATAATCACTCAGATTCCATAGACAGAGAAACACACTACCTCCACATTGTCTCCATTATCTCGCCTTGAGCAAGGCACTTAACCCCAAGTTGCTCTGGGGACAATGTGATCCCTTGTAATATAGCTGACATATGTAAGTCACTTTGGTCAAAAAGTGTCTGCTAAATGTAATGTAATGTAATGTCTCCTGTCCTTTCCCATCGTCATACTCACTAACCACTCGCTCTCAGAGCTCTGATGGGCCTGTAGTCACCACCCACTCTCAGAGCTCTGATAGGCCTATATCTGAGGTCACCGCCCACTCTCAGAGCTCTGATAGGCCTATATCTGAGGTCACCGCCCACTCTCAGAGCTCTGATAGGCCTGTATCTGAGGTCACCGCCCACTCTCAGAGCTCTGATAGGCCTGTATCTGAGGTCAGTGCCAGCAGATTCAGGCCTAGTGGAGCTCTCAGCTGTTGGGCATGTCTAACCAGTTAGCCTAGGTGGTTGGCATGCTATGCTTACTCTAACCGGTCTGTGCAGGCCCAGTGCCAAGGCACAGTGCAGCAGGCTGAAGGGTTGTTATTTGGTTTTCCTTCTTGAAATAACAAGGTCAAACGTGTCTGCATCTGTTCACAGATACACACATTTGCATTCAGTCTGTTTCTGGAGAACAACAATGGCAACTGCATCAAAACATAAGAGTAAGAGTATAAGTGAGTATAAGTATAAATATATATATACTTAAAAACTGTAAATACATAGAACATATTTAAACCAATGTTTCATGCAGAAAAAAAACAACCTTTTTTATGAAATATAAGTAAGTATAGTATAAGTATATACTCTTTTGATCCCGTGAGGAAAATTTGCTCTCTGCATTTATCCCAATCCGTGAATTAGTGAAACACACTCAGCACACAGTGAACACACAGTGAGGTGAAGCACACACTAATCCCGACGCAGTGAGCTGCCTGCTACAGCGGCGCTCGGGGAGCAGTGAGGGGTTAGATGCCTTGCTCAAGGGCACTTCAGCAGTTCCTACTGGTCAGGGTTCGAACCGGCAACCCTCCGGTTACAAGTCCGAAGCCCTAACCAGTAGGCCACGGCTGCCCCAGAAAAATCCTAACTCCCTCAATTCCACCACAAGATGGTGTGCACTTAATAGCACCATCCATCACCCATGTTGGTGATGTTTAGGGAGTGTAGTTAAGCACTTCATATCAAGAAACTCTTCAGGAATCACATGTGTGCATCTACAGTATGTGAGTGTGCCTGGGTGCGCGCGTGTGCGTGTGCGTGTGTGTGAGAGAGAGAGAGAGTTTATGTGAGTGTGTGTGTGTGTGGGGGGGGAGTGCATGTGTACATATGACTATGTGTACCAGTGATGTTTAAGCCATTAAAACTAATCTTTCTCATCCACAGAATTCACATTGGTCTCCATCAGCAGAGAGGTGCAGATCCACCCTGGTGATGACATCACACTGCCCTGTCACCTCTCTCCTGAGGCCAGTGCTGTTGCCATGGAGATCAGGTGGTTTAAGGGGACAGACTGCATCTACCTGTATAGGAAACCATATGTGCACGTGCAGACGAGCTTCAAGGGCAGACTGGCCACCAAGACGCTGAAGAAAGGAGACGTGTCTCTGACGATGAAGAAGAGCACATGGGGAGACGCGGGGCAGTACACATGCCAGGTCATCCTGCACTCTAAATAAGACACACTCACTATTCTACTTTCTGTCTTTCTTTCACTACTTTCCTCTCTACTTTTCCCCTTGTCCTCATCTGCGTCCGTGGTATCCATTGCTTTCTCTTGCTCTGGATCGGTCTGTGATCTGAGGCTTCTCTTGGCCTTGTTAGTGGCCTTTGTTCGGGCTTTGCGGTTGGCCATCCTACCACTGCCACCAACTGTCGGGAAGGCTCCTTCCGGGTCCAGTAAACATCTTTGTATTTTATTTTTTAATTACTCTATTTTATATACCGTACCTTTTCAACTACTTTGTAGCTATTGACCTTTTTTTGCTTTTATTTGCTGTTATTCTTTGCTTTTGTTTATTTAAAGCACATTTAAATAGTGCTGTGTATGAAATGTGCCATGTACAGTAAATAAACTAGCCTTGCCTTGCAGGTCATCCATGGAGAAGAGAAGGAGGAACAGACTGTAGCACTGCAGTTTGATGATCAAGGTGTTACTTCTCTTGCTTTCAATGATGGTGCTGAATATTGCAAATCAACAATCCCACTAGAACTATTAACTTCTCTTGCTTTTAACCATGGCGCTGAATATTGCAAATCAACAATCCCACTAGAACTACTAACTTCACAAATCACCGGACTATGTTGTACCTCTGGTCACTTTAATGGAAATGTGAGTTCACACGTCCCAACAGATAAAGTGAACACTGAAAGACTGGTCACATCCCAGTGATTGATTTAGAATTTAGATGTTGAGGCGAAGTTGCCAAGCAGCTAGTCAGTGTTATATAACATACAGTACTACGCATTGTCCTTGTTAACAACTGCTTCACTTTCAGGTTTGAAAATGTTATGCTCTGCCAGACCAATTATTACAACGTAGCATTAGCTTTTATGTAATGTGGGTTAAATAATGGGTTGAAATGTGTGTGTGTATGTGTGTGTGTGGGGGGGGGGTTCACATGTATACGTCATACAGGCTGGTCATTAGGGGTCTCATGACAGTTGGAATCACAAAAGTGGAAGCAAAACAACTTGCTTATTACTCATCAATTTCATCCAGTATTGGACATTGACACATTTGAAGCAGAAGGTGTTGTGTGCATCCATAACATTAGTTGTGCTGCAGTTTTGTCATTGTCAACAGGGTCACATGACTGAATCTTGTCAGAACAATTATTGCACCTGTCAACTTTGTCTCTGGTTCTAATATTTATTCTGAATTGTGGACACAAATAAAGAAGTAAGGGACCGTTCGTTATTTATAAACGGGGTCACCGGAGGAAAATAGGGGAGGGTCATGTCTTTTTATTCTTTGTTGAGGGGAGGGTCACCTAATTTTTTTTTGTCTAGGAGGGGGGGTCACCCATCTTTTGTATTAATGAAAACAGCAAAAAATCAAAGTGGCTTGTTTGATTGTTGATTTCTGTCGCCATATAATGTTCTCTTTCGTTCCATTGCTCTGTCAACATTGAACAATGAAAATAAGGGAGATTTCTCATGCAAAATACGGAAAACATCCGTCCCCATTAATGTTGGAAGGGTTGGAGCAACAAAGTAGCCTACTTTATTCACGCTTAACAGCCTATATCCATTTGGTCAACTTTATCCAGCCCTAAAAAAGCTAACTTTGGTTTACTTGTAGTTTACGGTGTAGCCTAGCCTAACTTTAAACAGTGTGCATGCTTATAAAGCATACTTGTGCTTCATTCATCCACACATCCAGCTCCTAACGTTTTGACAAGCATTTCTACCAATTGACCTTGTTCCTGCCCATCTCTAGCTTTGCTGTCTCCATCCTTTCTGTTTTTGTTGTTTGCAAAAAAATATATAGTAGGCCCTATTTATTGGTAACCAGCAACAAGTGCAATTTGTCGCTGTCATTCTCTCTCCTGCCAACAAAAATGTGTTACGTTCCAAGTAGCAGTGCGTAATTCTGCTTCATAAAGCAGAATACAGAATACAAATACATTGGTCATATAAATAGCCAGTTTATGGTCTACAATTGACACTTGTCTGAGAAATTGAGTTTTGGATAATGTTCAGCTTCGGCAGCTTTACAATGACTGAGGAAGCCTAGAGACGAGTCCATAGCAACAAGTTCATGTGTTGAATTTGTTATTACCCAGTGTGCTTTGTTGAATGGTCTCAATGTTTTATTGTTTTATTTCATGTGAATACTTACTAGAGGAGTAAATTATTTCAAGTAGGCTAATGCAGTTGCAGGAAGTGTGCATTTAGTTTCCATGCTTATTGTGTTTCCACAACAATGTTAGTGAGTAAATCTACTGAAATGGCCACCATCTTGGTGAAGTGTGATGTGTAAGATCAGAAAGCAGAGGGTGAGTTTAGAACTATTGCTAAAGTCGATGTGTTTTCATAGCGCTCTATAGCGTGGGCGGAAGGTATTGACGACTGGCCGGGGAGGGTCATGTCCTTTTTGAAAAGACTGCTGGAGGGTCGTTGAAATTGTTCTTGCAGGCAGGGGAGGGTCATGCAGCTTTTGATTGAAGCACTCAAAATCCCTCCGGTGACCCCGTTTATAAATAACGAACGGTCCCTAAAATGTGTTGAATGATTGTGAATGATCATGTGATTGTATTTCTAATGCCACAATGATTTACTATAGTATAAAGAGCTGTGTGTTCCTCTGTAATTAATATTTTACTGATTACATCTCTGCTTCTGGTTTCTTTTTAGGAGAGACAGGAGTCATATGCCCTGGTAAGTGACAGGTTAATAACAGCAGTCTAACTGCCATCCATTGCACACCATGTCCATATTTTCTATACATGTTTTATAATTATGTCAAATAAAGAACTCCTAAAATGATGAGGACGGATGGAAGTTTCGGAGTAAGTAAACACGAATGACACAAAGTTGACACATATTGACACAGGTTGTTTCTTTGTAAACATAATACAATCTTGGATAAAACAGACTTTGGCTGCCAGCTTGGCAGCGCTGCCTCCTGGTGGTGAAAATGTGCACTCCTCCCGCCCAGGCCTATTAGTTCCATTGTCACTAAAAAGGAATCTTTACATTTATTTACACATTTAATTTCACACCGACCGATAAATCACATCTCAATACTGGTTGCGGGTGATTGCCGTGTTCAAATTTGTTTCTTTGCCAGAGGCCTTGACATCCCGCCATCACTTGTCAATGAAATAATGGGACAGCCGGCTGCATGGAGGCTATATCTAGCCGGTTCCAAAAATCTTGTAAATATGACTGACACAAAGTGAAGCTCACACACACACATACACACACACACACATACACACACACACACACACACACACACACACACACACACAAAGTATTATATGGGACCTTTCAACAACATCAGAATCAGGGGACGAGAAATGTAACATGGAACCAACATGTGAAAATAATGTTTTAGTTACCATTTTGCTGGGGTGATGAGGTCCCACTAAACAAAATGAAGTCCTGGCGACGTCCCCTAAAGGTCCCCTGGCGAACGTCACCTCCTCGACATTGTGTAGGGTTCCCTTTACGTCCCGCGGACCTCTGTTCGGGAGGTCTAAAAGACGTCCACGAGACTTTGAGAGGACGTCCTGTAATGGTCACCACGACGTTATGCGCGCAACGTTTATATTTCCGCGATATGGTAAGAAAAAAAAAATCATGAAGCGCGATATGGTATGGTATTACATCCTGTAAGTCTCAGTTGCTAGGAGAGAGGTAGACGGAACATGAACACGCATTAATGACTTGTTCTACAGCTAGCCTACACAATCAACTTCACTCACCTCATATTTTCACGCATGTATGAAATCACGTCCACCGAATGCATTACACTACTGAAGAGTAGACATGGAAATTTATACCGGGCTACTTTCACATCTACGGTGTCATTTTCTTAATAAACTAATACGACGTTTTAATGGGCATATCCCGTAGCATATTGTTCAAAACATTATCAGAGTAGGCCTAGGCTATAAGATAAATTGTTCAAACCATATTGTTTCAAAATATTAAAAACTAATAATAGCCAAAAATACTAAATGAATCGCAATGCATGCTGGGAAGCAAAACTCAACATGAAATAAAGTAGGCTACATGAAACATAACTAGAATGCATTGACGTTATATCCACTCGTTTTCTTGGACCTGTGATCAAACAGGGACAGCCTATAAATGTAAGCCTATCTTCCTGGAACATTGCAGATAAAGAAAAATATATCCCCAGACAGCAAAATATATTTGGGCCAGATTTGGTCCAGATCTGCATTAGCATTTGGCGCAGATCCACTAAACGGACCTGCCCCGGGGTCATTTCTTCCAACGGGCCAATACCGGAACAGGTTGGAATTACGGATCAGAGACAGATCTGGCCCAGTACAGTTAATATTGCCATGGCATTTGGTGCGGATCTGGCCCAGACTCATATTCTACATCTGGGGCTCATCTGGCCCTGGTCTGTGATTCATATTTAAGCTATCAGAGAATTAAGACCCACACAATTTGTAATTTTCAAAATAGTTTTTTATTTTAAAAAGGCAAAAGAGAACACTGTGTCCGCTAGCCTAAGCTTAGGCCTAGGCCTACAACATAACACAAACCAATATGTAAAATATAAGGCTTATTTTGATAAACAAACTCCGCTAAACGCACTGAAAGAAAATGTCATGTTAACATAGTCCGTTGCATCTAACCGGCTGATGTCCCGATGATGATGACGACGGCGCTCAGCTGTGTCGGAGGAAGATTACTGGCAGTCTGGGGAGCACTGAAAGCACAGAACAGTTGGGCGATCCTGCAGATCAGCAGGTCGGTGGACTTTGACAGCGACAGTTTGTTGTTTCGTGAGAGTTCTTCGACGTTAGCTAGGCTACTCAATCCAGACTGCAGGGCAGGCTGCTATCACGGCAGCTCGCAGGTCAGCAGCAGTTCCTTGGTCGCGGCAGCGGCAGATCTCTCACAGAGGCTAGTAGCTGTCCTGAGAAATATTTTCGAGGAGACGGTGAATAGCAGTGCCGTTCACGGATGGATGTCAGAGGACCAGGGCAAAAACTAGCCCAATGGACTAACGTTAAAGTTAGGCATCAACCTGCGATTCTTCCTCACTGCTCCTGTGAGACGTACAAAAAGCACACAAAGCAAAGAAACAAAGAGTAAATATTAGATTCAACATCCAAAGATTATTTATTTTATAACAGTATAGTATGCCAACAACGCATTGCATCCCAAACCGGATAAACTGGAGGACAGCGACAATTCTTGTGGATCTTCGATATAAAGCCTAGTGTTTACAGCCAAGTTTTTCCACTCTAAATCCATTTTAAACAGGCTTAAAAAACGCTGGCCGTCTATGCAATACCTGCAGTGCTACTAGCAGCAAGGCTAGCTACAGACAAAGTGGGTAACGTTAGCGCTAATGGCTACGAATTTGCAGCTAACACACAAAGGACACGATATTAAGCGATTTTGGTGAATAATAAGCAAAGCTCACCAATTTAGCCTTAAAGCTCATGTTCACATGGTTGTGGCTGCATGTTTAAAAGAACCTAGACTACAAGCTAACCGTAGCTACTACCCAGCTTGTCTGGCACGTTTCAGGTTGTCAGAATTTCAGAGTAAACTAAGTTTGTAAACTTTCATGTTTAATACAGGCCTAAATATTTAGCAGACTAAAATGACATCAACACCAGTTTACATTTAAAATGATACTTGTATAATGTACTTGCCAATAATCACAAAGACGGTGCAGCCTGTAGTCTTCCACTCTGCATAATCACATAACGCAGAGTTGCAGGTTTATGTGGGGGAAAAGTGTTCCGTTAGTTGTGGCGCGTCAGGTCTGCACAGCTCCTGCGGATCTGGCCCACACCGGCCGGGCGGACTCAATTCAGTTGTGGCGCGTCTGGTCTGCGAAGCTGCCCCGGATAGGCGCCGCACCCGCTGGATGGACTGTCACAGTCAGAAGCTACAGACAAGTCTGGCGCAAAGTTGGTGCAGATCTGCATAGTGAGTGCGACTGCTGCGCGAATCTGCTGATTCAAAAACGGATCTGGCACAGATGTAAATGCTGTCTGGGTCGTTTTCTCTAGGCTATGAATGCTCTTTGTAGCCAACTTTAAGATGAAATAAATAGATTCCAGATGTTTCTATTCTATATCATTGTTTTATTAATAAACAGTAAGGCTCTGGTGAGGCAGAGAGCTTGCTCCTCATCAGAAATCTCATCGGATATGTGCATTCTTTGCTGTTTCCACAAGGAGCTGCTGTAACATCGGGGACAGCTATGCGTGACACTTAAACACGAGCATGCGTCAAATAAATTACAATGACATTTAAACAAGTCATGAAGAAGCAGTATCCTTAATTCTTCTGCAATGTAGAGCTAGATCGTTTTGCTTTACAAATTAAGTAGTCACTTCTGTTGCTAGACAACCCTAAACAAATGGGGGAGAACCGGGACGAATGAAACACTTCTTAATTAAATGTAATTTACAAAGACATCGTAAAACACTGAAAGTTAATATTTTGTCTCTAGCAACCTACATCTATCCTCTGTCAAATACAGTTGCATCTACAGCTCTGAACAAAACCGTTAAAGAGTTATTTAAGGAGAAGTCGAACGTGCGTGAGGGACGAATGAAACATACAGCTTAAATTATGTAAACTTCCCACAATTTCAATATTTGACAACATATCATGAATAGTACTTCAAGTAGGTGTTATTTTAGATAGATTGCTGCTGGGCTATATGTCTTGGTTCATGTCTGTTAACAACTCATTGACGTCATGGCAAAGCGCTTATCTCGCGGTTATGGAAATAGCATGCACTATGCCATTAATATAGCTAGAATAATGCATGTTTCGAATTATATAATGTTTCTATAGTACAAAATGTTATTTCACTCTGTTTTTACGTGGTTAAAGCCACCACACATCCAAATAAGTGTCCTTCATGACCCACAGGCCGTCAGTCTCCATAGGTTAACGTGGCTCCGATTCCATGTGTGAATAAACAAACGTCCCCCCCATGTCCCCGATATAACGTTATTGTCGGGTCCTTAGGAGGTATTTGAAATGACCAAATGCAAATGTCATCCGAGGGACCTGACGTTGACGTCCCCAGAAAGTCCTGCACCGGACATCACGCAATAACCAGACGATAACTTGCTCCGGACGTCAATAAGGTCACCGGAACGTCCGCTAGAGAACATGACGTTCAGGACCAATCGGGGACGTCGTGAATGTCGGCATAAGGTCCGGGGGACGTCCTGTGTTTGTCGGGGTGGGCCTTGAAAATTCCCCACCTCCGAAGAGGGGAATGACGGAAAAAGTTTGTTGGTTTAGTATGTCTCCTTGGATAGAGGCTTTCCAGAGTGCCAATTGGTCTTGGAGTGAATGGGTAGTTTTTTTCCACCAGAGTTCTTTGACACAATGACTTTAACAGCGTTTCATAGCACATGGGCTAAGGCTTATACAATCCATCCCCACTGTAAAGCAGGTTGTTGTTGACACTGTGGGTCTTACAACTTCACATAACCTCACATAACTGTTTCATCCACTGCTGACAAAATATAATACAATCCTGATGTAATCCAAAGTATTCAAAATACTTAACTCACTTTGAGTAATCTATTGGAATATGTTACAAAATACATTTTAGTGCATATATTCAGTAATCTGTAGTGGGAATACATTTTCAAAAGTATCCTTCCCAACACTGCACACACACACACACACATCCAATAATTATTTGTTTTCCAAATGACTATTTGTGTGTTGTATCTTCCTGTTTCTCCAGACTTTCGGAAGATAACTGATAGACACGAGAAGCAAATGGAGGAATCTGTCCGAGCGATTGGTGAGTGGAGGGGAATGAGGAGGGGGTTAGACACAGGGGGACACTACCAAACACCCAAACACATTCAGGGACACTGCAAAATACCCAAACACATTCAGGGACACTGCAAAATACCCAAACACATTCAGGTACATTACCAAACAAAAGTCGTTTCTCACATAATTCTGTGCTGGTGGTAGTCACACGCAGCTCTTCTTTGTCTATTTGTCCAGTGCAAAGATATCACAGTCAGTGTTGTGTTTGGCGTCTATTTGCTCAGTGCAAAGATATCGCAGTCAGTGCTTGTGTTTGGCGTCTATTTGCTCAGTGCAAAGCTATCGCAGTCAGTGGCTGTGTTTGGCATCTATTTGCTCAGTGCAAAGCTATCGCAGTCAGTGCTTGTGTTTGGCATCTATTTGCTCAGTGCAAAGCTATCGCAGTCAGTGCTTCTAAATATAGACCTAGCCTACTCCACATGATATGACTCTTTGCATTTATTTCTTACCGTTTCATAGTTGCTTTTGCTGAGAAACAAATAGTTAGCAACACACGCTGACTTTGAATCAAACGTTCTTTAGAACACAGCTGATCAAATGTCTGCTTTCACTTTTGAATGAAGTTCCATGTATGCAAGAAGTGACGGGATTAATTGCGGAGTGATATGAAAGATGTGACAGCGGTCTGCGGTCCTTGCCAGCGGTCTGTTATACTTAGCAACGGTCTGTTATCGAGAAATATCAGACCACCGAACGTTGGGAAGGCATTCTGCAGCATTATGAAGAGCCGTGTAATAATACAAGATAATGCTGGTACTATTCTGATCAGAGCACCAATAGGAGGTCTCACCCGAGCAGATAGACAGCTATTCAAAATAACAGTAAATCAATTACGTTGAACACATGTAGTACTAGATCAGTCTTTTAATCACATTGTCATACAATATTCTAAACTATTAATGAGGAACTCTGTCATGTCTTTCTATTGTTTACGTGATGACTTGAGACAAATCTTAACAAAACAATCCAACAGTTTCATATTGCTTGAAATTCACAATAAAACCATTTTTTTTGAAAATCCATTAAAATGGAGTATGTCAGTTTAAAAAAAAGGAATTTTTCAATTGTACATGCAGAGGAAGTGAGTAGACAACTGCGTGAGGAGAGGAAGAAGCACGAAGCACAGTTGATCCAGGAGACACAGAAGGCTTACAAACTGGCCCACGGGGCCAAGCTGAACAAGAAGATGGCAAAAGCTCTTGGTAAGTAAGGTCACATCCTTTTGTTGTATTGGAGCAGGGTACCAGCATAGACCCATCACTGACATTGCAGTTACAGTAATATACTGCTTGAAAATCATAATTGATGACCGACTTCACTTCTCTGAGCATGAAGCCTCAATTGCAAAATCATGTCGCTTTACCACAACATTAGGAAGATCACACCTTATATGGCACAAGATTCCACACAACGTCTTGTAGCCTACAGGCCATCGCTATCTTCAAGCTGGACTATTGTGATTCACACTTAGCTGGCCTACCTGCTTTTGTAGTTACAACTGATTCAGAATGCTGCAGCACGCCTGGTCTTCAATCAGCCAAAGGGGACATATGTAAATCTCTCACTTTGGCCTATAGAGCACTGACTGGATCTGCTCTATTCGATGATCAAGATATATATCCACAACCGCCCACTGCAGTCTTCTGATAAGCGTCTGTTGTGTCGGCGACCAGCCATAAAGGCTAGGTCAAAAGAGTATTTTCCTCAGTGGTTCCATGTTGGTGGAATGAGTTGCCCAGTGCTCTCCGTTCCTGTGATAGTTTGGGTCTTTCAAGAGGGGTCTAAAGGCATATACAGTATGTTCAACATGCACTTAGGTCATTAAGCGTTTCTCATCCGTTATGGTTTGTATAGTATAGTATTTATTTATTTACTTTAGGCTATGAATTGACATTGTTGTTTATTATTGCTATTCTCCATATATTGTTACCAACAGTAATTGTTTACTGTTAAATTTAACTTTGGACAATTTTAACTTTGGACTTTGGACAAAAGGGTCTGCTAAATACCATAACCATAAACATGACCATATAAAACAAGACCAAACAATCAGTGATGTCTATGACTTACCACAAGGAGACACTCACAGATTAAAAATGATAAATACTGCTCTCAAAGAAACACACACACCAAAAATAAGCATACTGAGATGTTTGTCTTTTCAAGCATACCAGAGAGCTGAGGGAAGGGGGAAACAGCCGAACAGTAAAGAGATGCTGAGGTGTGACTATGAGGAGGGAAGACGGAGAGAGGCAGAGAGAAAATCGACAAACTCGAAACAACAGGAGGAAGTGGGAGAGACGCAGAGAGAGAATCGACAGGACAACGTAACCAGCCTCTTACGACAGGTGCTCTCTCTGGAAACTGAACTACAGATGAGGAATAGCGAAGTGCAGGAGCTGAGGACCCAACTGCAGGACAAGGAGAGAGGAGACAGACATAATCAAGTGGAGAGACACAAACAGAGGGAGAGGAGAGAACATCTGAATGGTAAGTGTGAGGTCACACACAGGACACGTTAACAGAGTTACACACACAGGAAACACACACATACAGTTACACACACAGTTACACACATACATGGCATCTTAAAAGAGTTACACGAACAGGGCATGTTAACCAGTCTCTCTCTCTCTCTCACACTCACACACACACACACACACACACACACACACACACACACACACACACAGTGCATGCATGGGTACTTATAGACTAACTGGTTGAGTTATGTGGCAAGTGGCATACGTAGGTTTTTACGGCCTCTGTCTGTACACAGCATTATTGTAGCTTATTGTTGAGTAGCTAAGCTTATTGCTGCCTGTTTTACTGACAAAAACATTTTCTAGATGTTGTGGAATATGTTCGCAGTGTTCCTCCTGCAGAGAAAAGATATTCACTAACAATCTGTAGGCTAGTATGTAAACCTGCTAACTTCACCCCTGGAAACACTGAATCACATACAAAGCAAGTCAATGGGAGAGTGCCATAGCAAATATAAATAAATATTAAATAAATATGTAATAGCACATTCAAGACAACCTTAATATCTCTAAGCATTGCCCGTCTTTCAATTTAGGGCCCATTGTTTTTCCAGTCATTAATTGCCTGACCGTAAGTTTTGTTTATGTTTGCAGTGGGAGGAGAGAGTCCTGGTCCAGCCCCCCCAGTGTCTCCTGCTGTGTCTGAGCTGAGGCTGGTGCTGCTGGGGGGGAGCACAGCTGGGAAGAGGGCAGCAGGAAACACCATCCTGGGCACAAACACACTCACGGAGACCCAGCACAGCAAGAGCAGACAGGGGGAGGTGGCTGGGAGACGGGTTACCACTGTAGAAACTCCGGACTGGTTCTGTAGTGGACTCTCTGAGAAGGACATGAGAAAGGACGTGGGGCTTTGTGTCCGTCTGTCTGCCCCAGGACCTCACGCCTTCCTCCTGCTGATGCCAATGAAGCCATCTGAAGGGGAGGAGAGGAGGATGCTGGAGAAAATGGAGGATATTTTTGGGGAGGGCTGTTGGGGACACACACTGATCCTCTTCACCCATGCTGAGGGGCTGAGAGAGAGGAGTGTGGAGGAGTTGCTCCAGACAGGGAGCCAGGAGCTCCAGCAGCTGGTAGAGAAATGTGGCAACAGGTGTCACCTTCTCAACGTTAAGGACAGGCCTGATGATACTAAGATCACACAGCTGCTCGAGAAGATAGAAGAGATGGTGTCAGGAAACAGAGAGAGATTCTACAGCAGTGAGACCTACCAGGAGGCAGAGAGACAGCTCAGAGAGATAGAGAGAAGGATGCAGAAAGAACGAGAGGTGGAGGAGAGGAAAGATAGAGAGGAGAGAGAGAGAAAAGTTGAACTTGATAAAATTGTTCAGAAGTATCTGAAGAAGATGGACAGGGAGATTCAGAAGCATAAAAGACAAATTAGAACGGTACATGATAAAACAACTGAACTAGAGAAAAAAATAAATGAAGCAAATGATGAGAAGCAAAGAGCAATGATGCAGTGTGAATTGCAGAAAGAGATTGCACAGAAGGAGGAGATGGAGACAAATCTGAATCAAATGAAGGAAAAAAAGGAGAAGGAGTTGAGAGAGATGGAGGAGATAAGAGAGAGCTATGAGAGAGAGGCCAGGACTGAAGCAGAGAGAAAGCTCATGAAGATCATCTTCTCTGAACTACAGAGAAACATCAGCTTCAACAAGGAGATGATGGAGGGAGAGCTCAACAGACAGATGGAGGAGAAGAATAGAGGGATTGCGGAGAAGAAGAGAGAGCTAGAGGAGACAAAACAACAGATGGAGGAGAAGAGTCGAGAGTTTGGAATAATTCTTCAGGAACTAAGAGACAAAGGGAAGGCCATTGATGAACTGACACTCAGGCAGTGTGATGGAGACAAACGTATGGAGGTAGCGATACTCCTGCAAGACCGAATAGACAAGGACAGAGAGATAGAGAGAATGAAAGAGATGCTGAATGAGAAAGACAGAGAGATGGAGAGGATGAGACAGATACTGAATGAGAGAGAGAGACAGGAAGAGACTTGAGCAAAATTACTTGACAGAATGACTGCAAGACCAATATTTGGGCAGAAGCCTGCCACATGGCTACCCCCATTGCAAACAAAGGGCATTCTTAACTGCCCAGGGTGCCAGGCCGAACTAATTATCATACAGTGATGATCACCTCTGAAATCTCCTCTGATCACCTCTGAAAATGTACAGTATGTTGTGAATATAACACATTCATGTTTGGTCTTAAATTAATACTTGTAATGTGGGTAATAGTCTGATCATGGTTTCATTACAATGCAATGTACAGTATCTGTGCATAGTTGTGGACTGAGAACTACACTATAGTCTTTGGGAGGGAGATTCGCAGGTATCACACCTACACCACACCCACAGCTCTCAGATAACAAAGGTCCTGTTGATTCGGGGTTTGCTTGGATGAATGATAAAAGAGGAGATGCTTCTCAGCTCGGGCTCTCTTGACTCTTTTCCTTTCTCTGGCCCTCAGCCTCGCTGGCTCTTCTTTCTCTCTCTGTCTGTTTTCTCTCTCCCTCTCTTTCCCTCTCTTTCTATCCTTTATTTTGGGATTGTGTCAATCTTATGATTTGATATACTGTTTTATCTGGTGTATCTGAGATCTGAGAACTTGTTAATTCATTAAGTTTAAGTTTGTGGTATTGGTTAAGCTTCTTTTTGTGACATTGTTGTTATGTTTTACCTACCTGAGTTACTTTTACATTGAATTGAAGTGATATTGGTTACACTTACTGTACCGTTAAGGCCCAATGCCAAATAAATTGTTCACTTAACCACCAGTCGTACATCTCAAACTCCTTGTATGCCATGCCATGTTCTGCCATAGCTGATAAACTTACTTGGTAATTGATTCGATATACAAGTTGTTAATAATATAGCCGCAAGCGGCAATGGCGGGCCCGAGCACCTGCGGGCCGCAACCCGTGACATTTCAGAATCCAACAAAGCACCGACGTGGTGCATTTGTAAAATGTACATATTTGATGTGTGTGCTATTTGTTTTTGCATGTTATTTTCTGGCACATTTACTTGCTTGGCCAGGTGGGGGCGCAATGCAAGGCAGGCCCATTGTGTGTCATCATAATCATAATATAAATTAACCTGAGAAATTTCAGATTATTCATTTAAAGCAAAGAACATTTCTGAAACACTTTTTGGCCATATGGGGGCAGTATATTAAGCATTTGAATTACACATGTGAACATGATCACACTAATGATATCCAATATTTTGCAAAGTTTCAGATCAACCAATATAGGCATTACCAATTTCTGGCACATTTTCCTGCTTGGCCAGGTGGTGGCGCTATGCCAGGCAGGCCCATAGGGTGTCTGGATATCATCATAATTAGAATATCTATTAACCTGAGAAGTTTCAGACCATTCATTCAAAACATAGAGCATTTCTGGCATGTTTCCTGTTTGGCCAGATGGTGGCGCTATGCTAGGCATGTGAATTATATGTGTGAATATCATCACCATAATGATATCCAATATTTTATGAAGTTTCAGATCAATCACTTAAGGCATTGTCCATTTCTGGCACATTTCCTGCTTGGCCAGGTGGTGGCGCTATGCCAGGCAGGCCAATTGGGTGTCTGGATATCATCATAATCATAATATCTATTAACCTGAGAAGTTTCAGACCATTCATTTAATGCACTGTGAGTTTATGACACATTTCCTGTTTATATGGTGAGATATTAAAATCATGACATATTACAACATATCAAAAATCCCTTCACAATTTAACATCAGCGACATCTTGGCATAATGTTTGCCAAATTTCACATGAATCTGACAAACCGTCTAGGAGCAGTATGTTAAAATTGATCATGTGACATCAGTGTAATTGTCATTCTTTCTGTTGCCAGTTGGTGGCGCTATGCCAAACATGCATTATGGGCATGTGAATATCATTATTAACTTCATTATGCATTATGCATTATGGTCTTCAATGACCTGTGAAATATAAAACATTTCAAGCCATGCATGGTGAATTATGACACATTTATTGTTTATGTGGAAGGGTATTAAAATTAATAATTTCGCCATTTCGTCAAATTACAACATATAAAAAAAAAGCTTCACAATTTATAATCAGGAACATCTCGGCGTCATGTATACCAACTTTGACATGAATCGGATCAACCGTCTAGGAGGAGTACGTTAAAATTGATCATGTCCACAACACACACAATCTCAATTACCTCACTTCCTGTGGGCGTGGCTAATGGCATGTTAATACAAAAGTTGTTTGTTTTTGGGTTTTAGATACACCCACCAAATTTGGTGTGTGTATCTAAAACTATATGCCAACCACAAGTCACAGTGACATAAGGGGGCGCTATGGAGTTCCTGGGCAACGCCCGGTGCCAAGGCTTTTCCCCTGTATATTCACGGTACCTCTTGACCTGTATGCCAAATTTCATGCGTTTTCACCGATGGGAAGCACCTCTTTTGTCATCACAATTCATCACATTTTAGTCCACACAAAATCCCAAATACTTCACTTCCTGTTGGGCATGGCTAATGCATTGTAAATACGAAAGTTGTTCATCTTGGGGAGATACACACACACCTACCAAATTTGGTGTGTCTAGCTGAAAGTATGTGCCAACCACTGGATCAATCACCTAAGGGGGCGCTACTGAATCCCTGGGCCACGCCCGGGGCCAAGCCTTTATGCCTGTGTAGCCATTGTGATACCAGATGTGTGTGCCAAATTCCAAGACTTTTCATCCATGCTAACCACCTCAAAAGTAGCAAAAAGGTGAACAAATAATAATAATAATAATAATCCTTTCAAAAACAATAGGGCTTCGCACCTCTCGGTGCGCGAGGCCGGCACCGTCGGTGCTCGGGCCCTAATAATGGAGTCAGATTAAAAACGTGTTTTTTTCTCGTAATAACATTACCAATTAACTCTTCACCCTATTTGTCCATTGTTCATACACGTGAAAAGGTGAGCGGCCAACGCAACTCCTCCTTTGTGAGGAGCGTGCTTTGTGTGTTGATTTGACCTCCTTTCATGACCATCTGAAACAGGTCACAGTGAAGATGAACAGGGAGACAGATGCGTTGAGGGCAGCGGTCAGTAGTTTCAATGACATACACTCTCTGCTGGAGTACATGTACAATAGTGACACACACACTCTCTGCTGGAGTACATGTACAATAGTGACACACACTCTCTGCTGGAGGGACATGTACAATAGTGACACACACTCTGCTGAAAGACATGTACAATAGTGACACACACTCTCTGCTGGAGGGACATGTACAATAGTGACACACACACTCTCTGCTGAAAGACATGTACAATAGTGACACACACACTCTCTGCTGGAGGGACATGTACAATAGTGACACACACTCTCTGCTGGAGGGACATGTACAATAGTGACACACACACTCTGCTGAAAGACATGTACAATAGTGACACACACTCTCTGCTGGAGGGACATGTACAATAGTGACACACACACTCTGCTGAAAGACATGTACAATAGTGACACACACACTCTCTGCTGGAGGGACATGTACAATAGTGACACACACTCTCTGCTGGAGGGACATGTACAATAGTGACACACACACTCTGCTGAAAGACATGTACAATAGTGACACACACTCTCTGCTGGAGGGACATGTACAATAGTGACACACACACTCTCTGCTGGAAGACATGTACAATAGTGACACACACACTCTCTGCTGAAAGACATGTACAATAATGAACGATAAAGCAGAAGATGAGAGAATTGTATGGGTAGATTATTCTTTTGTTCAAACTGAAATCATAACATATTTCAGACATGCAGTGATGAAAGCTTGTTTATTTTCCCTTGACAGTGTCAGCACCTCTGTCTGCATATAACGTACAGTATGTATTGTGCCTGTATATATGTAAGGCAAGGCAAGGTTTCTTTTGATATTCATATTTTCCTTTTTTTACATTTTGTTTTAGTGAAATAGATGGATCCCACGTTAGATAGGATTATAGTCTGTTCATTTCTTGCTGTAATATTGGATAACTGGAATTGATGTTTCAGCATATATTTTAAGATACATGTGCAATGTATTGCTGGTGTTTTATTATGACCGCCGCGCGGCAAAGCGGCGGTCATATAGGTTTAGTCAGATTTATTTATTTATTTATTTATTTTTTCTTTTCTTTTTCACATGGCCAAATTTCCGTCAAGGATTCCCGGGACACTGAAAGACCGGGGTCCACAAAACTTGGTGGGCATGTAACCCCACATGGATAGCATGGAACCATTGTTTTTCGTTTTGATCTGTAGTCCCCCCACTGGACTGGACCCCCCGAAAGGGTATGCGTATGTTTGCCTCCAGGGGTCATGTTAACCCATTCCATATGCACACATGTGCATAAACAGATACACACACACACACATACATTCACAGTCTGTATGCCTGTCCACCATCTTGCCTGTTCATAATTCTGAGAAATTCTTGAATTGTGTGCATGTGTGCGTGTACATGTTTATGTTTATGTGTGTGGGTGTGTGTGTGTGTGTGCGTGCTTGTGTGTGTGCCTGCGTATGTGCCTGTGTGTGTGCATGTGCATGCATGCGTACATATGTCTACTGTGTGAGTATGTGTCATACGTATGATTACTGTGAATGTATGTGTGTGCGCGTCATTTTTACTTTTTTGTGTTTAACTAGGTGGCGCTATACATGAAATGAGTGGTTATGGAATGGGTTGACATGGCCCCTTGAGATCAACATACAGAAAAAAGGTGGTCCTCCTAAACCCTACGGTTCTCGAGATATTCACAGAAAACTGTGTCTGCCCTACCCTCCTTTCGGGGGGTCCAGTCCAGCGGTGGGGCTACAGATCAAAACGATAGTTCCATGCTATCCATGTGGGGCTACATGCCCACCAAGTTTTGTGTACCCCGGTCTTTCAGTGTCACAGGAATCCTTGACGGAAAATTGGCCATACGAAAAAGAAAAAGAAAAAAATCTGACTAAACCTATATGACTGCCGCTTCGCTGCGCGGCGGTCATAATAAATCCAGTTGGATTAAGCTGTGCATGTTACAACTAAACATGGTGAGGCAGCTTTTGGTTGCTACTGTATACGGTTCAGCTCTAGAGCCAACTTTCAGATGACAACAAAAAGGCCCTAAAAGGCCCACATTTTAAATCTAGACTTAGAGGCTTTCTGTTAACTGATCAATTGCACTTCCTGTTACCACTGAGTTCCACATTTTGAATCTGGCTTTTAATTATTCTGCCTCAAGTCTTTTATGTTTTTTTCTGAAATTATTCTATTGTATGTACTTTAGTAAATAAAGGACAGAGAGATAGAGAGAATGAAAAAAATAGTTTAATAAACTATTTTAAACTATTGCCATTTTAGCAATTTATTTTCCATTACTTTTGCTTTTGTTTATGTAAATCACATTGAAATTCCCCTGTGTATGAAATGCATATGACAAAAATGTACATTACGTATATACAGACAATATACTAAGAGGTGAAGATGAGAATGGTGTCAGTGAACTGCTGTCAAAACCTTAAAGGAACATGCAAATACTTTGGTAAATTAGGTTACTTGCTACCAAAAGTGTTATATAAGAGGATACATACCGTTCTCTGCAGAGTGTCTTCTCTTGCATGTGTGTGCAATAACCCAGTCTGACACTGTTAGTCAAGTTTAGCAGAATTTCTTGGTGGTGGGTTCCAGTTAGCCTATTGCTCCCTTTTAGGGAGTCATTGTCCATCAGGCTTGATGTCCCATATAATAATGCCACATTATCCATCAGGCTTGATGACCCATATAATAATGCCACATTATCCATCAGGCTTGATGTCCCATATAATAATGCCACATTATCCATCAGGCTTGATGTCCCATATAATAATGCCACATTATCCATCAGGCTTGATGTCCCATATAATAATGCCACATTATCCATCAGGCTTGATGACCCATATAATAATGCCACATTATCCATCAGGCTTGATGTCCCATATAATAATGCCACATTATCCATCAGGCTTGATGTCCCATATAATAATGCCACATTATCCATCAGGCTTGATGTCCCATATAATAATGCCACATTATCCATCAGGCTTGATGACCCATATAATAATGCCACATTATCCATCAGGCTTGATACATTATCCATCAGGCTTGATGTCCCATATAATAATGCCACTATACGTTGAATCACTCTGTCTCTTTAGTCTTAATTTTTTTCTGTTATTAAATATATATTTTTGTCCTGTATGTAAACAAATATTATTGTTCATAATAATGATACTAATTGGGCAAATATGTTTACGCTTGTGTGCTTACTTTTTTAAATGTGAAAATGGTGATTTCAAGGGGTTAAATACTTGTGCGACTCCACTGTATGTGACTGTTATCATGACATTGATCATCTAAGTAAGTACCGGTGGCGATCAGAAGGGGGCGCCCTGGAGTAATGTTGCTGTGAGAGCACATGAGAGAGCAGTGGCAAGATGCCAAGAGGAAATGGCCAACCGAGTAAAGGAACAGAACACACAGTTACTCGGCAAATAAAGATCAGGTGGCCCTATTGCATTAATCTTGAGAGCTGCTCAGTCATTTCAACAGAAAAGCATGAAATCTATGGAATATTCAGAGACAACTTTTTATGCAGTGAGAGAGTCATAGTGCAAGACTGCCCTCGTCTGACAATGCACATGTCTAGAGGAGTTTTGGACATGGAGTTTTGACATGCCTGTTGATGCATAAGAGCAGAACTCAGTGTGTATTAGTCTGAATAAGGGTTAGTCTCTACAGCAGAACTCAGTTGGTATTAGTCTGAATAAGGGTTAGTCAGCAGAACTCAGTGTGTATTAGTCTGAATAAGGGTTAGTCCCACAGCAGAACTCAGTATTAGTCTGAATAAGGGTTAGTCCCTACAGCAGAACTCAGTATTAGTCTGAATAAGGGTTAGTCCCTACAGCAGAACTCAGTGGGTATTAGTCTGAATAATCTGAATATGCATTGGGGACCAGTGGAATTGAACTACTTTGTTTAGATCCACCCCATAGGAGGCTGACTAGATGAGGAAGTCCAGTAGAGGAGTGTTCATAGTGAGATTATCTCCTGTTGGAGTGTTCATAGTGAGATTATCTCCACTTGGAGTAGAGAGGTGTTCAGAGAATAGTGTTTGGCAGCAGGCACCATACGGTTGTGTTTGCAGCAGTGAGGAGTCCGTGCAGGGATGTGACAACACTTTTACATACAGTCTATGGACAACACCCATTAGAGTTGAAACTGCACCAGACTATACGGTATGTACTGTAAGGAAAAACAGTAAAGAAAACTGAAATGTTTATTTAACAGATTTAAAAGAGGCTTTTACCAGAATTATGTAATGTAGGAAATACAGCCTTAGCATATAGCAGTTAAAACGCCCATGAATTATTTTGCTTTCATTTTACATGTTCTGCTTTTGATCTGTGAACTGTTGCTGTTGCTTAGAAATGGAGCAAGGCCTTGTCTGAATCACATAAATTAACCATAATGTTTGATGCATTTCTTTTATGGCATACATATGATTTGTTTGTTGTAGTATTGGTTAATCTGTGTGTGTGTGTGTGTGTGTGTGTGTGTGTGTGTGTATGTGTGTGTCTGTGTGTGTGTGTGTGTGTTTGTATGTATGTGTGGATAAGTGTATTGAGGTTTGTATTGGAATGCATTTATGTGTGTCTAAAGGCAGGGAAAGGGTTAAATACAGTAATGCTGCTTTGTGTTTCCCTCAGAGATGGAACTGGCCACAGTTGATAAGGAGTTTTCCACTGGAGATGACATCACACTGCGCTGTCACTTCTCTCCTGAAACCAGTGCTGTCTCCATGGAGATCAGGTGGTTTAGGGGGACAGACTGTATCTACCTGTATAAGAATGGCCAAGTTACAGTGAGTGAGGACTATGAGGGCAGAGTGAGTCTGAACACTCAGAGACTGCAGAGAGGAGACGTGTCTCTCAGACTGAGGGAGAGCAGAGAGTCCGATACTGGACGATATCAGTGTCAGGTCATCAGTGGAGAACACGTGGTGGGGACACGAATAGGACTGCGCTATGATGGTGAGTGTTTTTCATTTATCTCTGAGCTATGAGATTAGTGCTGTCATCCATGTGAATGAGATGGCCTCTTTCAATGCTGCCCCCCTTCATACACTGTTCATCAAAATTGTTTTTGCAGAATTGTATGTGTACATTTGATGCAACAATAAAGCTTATTGAAATGTTGCCTGTTTAATGATTTCTCTCGGCTTTCTCTTTTTGTCTCTTTAAGGAGGAAGAGGGGTAATCTACAGAAGTAAGTAAAGACATAACATTACGGTTATGGTTATGGATGTGGTTCTCTTTTCCAAAGTGGCACACAAAATACTAATAAACATTATCATCACAAATTAACTGTTCAGAATAGTCAGACAACATAAACAATACTAATAATAATATAGGATTGAAACAAACTAAATAATTTTGACAGAATATCAGCAGTGGCAAATTGCCACAATAGCCATTAAGACATACAATATGTAACTTTGAAAGGAAATGTGATATCATTACTACTTATCCCTGTCCCTCTGTCAGTTTCCTTACAGTTTCCTTACTTTTGCCCACTTAAATTTGAGGTGTTAAATAGCATACTCTCAAAGAGGTCTTCATTAACAAATCAAAGGCCTTTTTATGTTCCTACAAGTGCAGGGACTCTAATACAGGACATTTGGGCACTATATTCCATTTTATTGACTTCATTTTTTTTTTTATGAAAAAGGCATGTGATAGAAAACTCAGTTTAAAACATTGTACTACTTTGAAATGTATCTTGCCTTCGTAGTAGCTATTATAGTTAAGACAAGGGAAGTGTATTAATATAGCACATTTTATACACAGGAGTATTTCAATGTGCTTTCCATTAGCAAAAACAATATAATGCTAGACAATAACAGTATAAAAGGGCAATCGTTAAAAAAAGTAGCATGTTTATACCTAAAATTATTAGCAGACCCTTTTGTCCAAAAGAACATACTTTATTTTTTAACCAAACAAAGCACACCAGAGATAGCTCACCTCTCCCTTCAGTATTCCCAGAGAATCTCCACACAGACTGCCCCCAATTTGATTCTTTCCAGTTTTCGGAGCCTGGGCTGCCTACAGAAACCAGTTTGTTTACAGAGTACTCACGGAATGGGCAGCTAGCAGATCATGAGGATATGATTGTGTAATGTGAAAAAGAAAATGTTATGGGTTTGAAATCTTGTACAATTGGAGACTGCACCTTTAACAGGAGTTGCATTTGATCTGCAATCATCTGAGAACAGTTTAGTCGTAACTCTAGAAGGGCCTTTTTGATGCCATCCAATAACTGGTTCCAGGATTGAACTACAATGTACAGTATAGCAGCTGTATATACTTCAATGTATTTTATTTGGTCGCAAAAGCTCATCATTCTTCAATGCAACAGGTATAACTTATAGTAAAAATTAACATATTTCAGGTAATAAAAAAATATTTCATGCATTCTGAGATGTGGCTTTTGGCTTGTAATGCATGCAACCATAACGAAAGAAGAACAAGAAGAAGATAAAAGAAGAAATGAAAATGACAAAAGTTCAATTAGAAAAGACGACACAATCGAGCAAAGCAGGAGCCTGAGATGAGGACAAGATGAGGACAAGCTGTCAGAGTAGCTATGTACATTTTGCAACCTGTTATTGTTAGGCTAGTGATGTGCAATAAAATTAGAGATATAAACAATGACAAACCAAGTTCAAAATTACACTGAGCTTTCTTATGTAGGAAGTTTCTCTTCCCATAAGAAAAAAAGACTTGAATAAGCAAAACCACATAGGTCTAGACAGGTTCTCTTACACAAGTCAATCACAAGGTATATGTGGTCAAAACATGGAAGTCAAAACATGGAAGTGAACAAATATTTTTAACATAATCAAAACAGTGGCATATTTTATGACAGATCATCTACAAAGTAAATGTGTTTAGATTAGATTAGATTAGATTCAACTTTATTGTCATACTGTATATGAAGACAACAAAATGCAGTTTGTGTCTTTGTGTCTGTGATTTAGAGTAATATAAGTTATATATGTGCAGTGTATTAGCAGTTACCTTATAAGAGCATGCAGAATAATAATAATATGGCTATGTAATATGAATAATTTATGCACAACATGTACACATACAGTATGTGCAATGAATAATATGCAGTGTATTACAGAATATATGAGAAAAACATAAAAAATACATAAAAATAATAAATATGGACAGTATGTACAGCTACAGTATGGTCATTCCACAATAGGGTCATTCCACGTCAATTCAACCAGGGCCCACGCACTTAGGTCTCAAAAAATTCTGAAAAAATTACCAGGTGTACCTATGTTACCCTGGAGACACACTGTAAAATTACTTTTATGTAATATCAATATTTTCCAAGATACAGCCACTTTTACGGGGGGAGGGGTGTGTCAATTTTGTTCGGCCTCTTTTTTGGTCAAATTTCACAAGCTCATAGCGCAAGAACTAAACCATGTAGGAGGCTCAAATTTTGCATGCTGGTACATAAATAGGAATAGTATGTAGCAAAATCATCACATTTGGTCTGGATGATCCTGTGTGCTCATAGCTGTCCCTCAAAGTTGATCAAAATTGTATTGGTGTTTTTGGCTGGGCTCTGTTTAGGCCTTCAGAAGACATATTTGTACTCAACATAGGCTCTTGATTTATTTTCCTTACTGAGATAAGTAGAAACACTCTCACAAAAAGCAATGAACAGAAAATAAATTCCTTCAGGGTCTGAACAGCAGACCTCACTAGTTTGAAAAATCATTTTGGTTCTCATTTTCACACCTTGTGGGAATATACAAATATTTTTTTTTATATTTGTTTCTTTATTCTCCATGATCCCTTCTTTTTAAAGACACCAATTTGACTTGTCTTATGCAAATCTTTCTTTTTTATTTTCCACCCTGAACATGGGCAAAATGCACCAATGAGATCAATATGTTTTATATACTGTGGAGTCACCACAGTGCCACCTGTGGTTGTATAGAGTAACCTGTGGTAACTCTATACAAGACCTATTGATCTCAATGGTGCATTTTGCCCATTTTGGACCCGGGGAACATAGGGATGACCCCAACTAATGAATGCTTCTGAATACTGTGGAACGACATATTCAGAAATGTTTATGTCAAGACTGCATCTTGAAGCAGAGACTTTCTAATGAGGAGACACAGCACTCAAAAAATCCTCCGTAGAAATGCATGGGGTTAGTTGTCTACAAACATCCCACCCCTTCCTCGCCAAAACGTTGACACGTGTATACATTGAGCCAATCATGTGCTGTGTTGTGCAGACATCGTGCCAATCATGTGTTGTGAACTCGCCGCTGGAGCACGGTTGGTGTCGCAAAGCCTTGCACGTGCGCATTTCTGCCGAATAGGATGCCCAATGAGTACCCAAAAAGCATTGCATTACGGCCGCTGAGTGGAGGGACTTGCCTAAAAGGACTTTGCTTGAAGTCTTTAATCTCAAAATTATCTTGATATTAATATTATGCTGCAATACTAAGTAGGCCTACATACCTACTCTCCACCTGGGCAGATTACTGTAGGTCCTAAATAGGTGAAACCTGAGTTACCCATGTGGGTCCTACATGGCACCTTTAAAGCTCCCATCATCACCCCATCTGGGCTAACCCAAGTAGGGCCACCATGGAACCTGAGGGCAAAATTAGCCAGACCAGCTAGGTAGCCCAGATGGGGCCCATTTGTCAGCCCACAACCAACCCACACGGGCCCCAGATGGGTGTGTTATCTGGCTGATGTGGTGCCCGAGAACCCTTAAGACACATCTGGGCTCTATTTTAATGATCTGAAATGTGCAAAACGCAAGTAGCTTTGTGGGCCGATTTACCTATCAAAGGTTTGCGCCGGAACACGCCTCCTCTTTTCGCTGAATCGGCCCCAGGAGCGCAAGTCCATTTCTTAATTTAACGACCTGCGTCTGTGGAGGGAAAATTGCGCTGTGCGTTCAATTCAAAATAGGAATGATACAAGTGCCAGTGCATAAAGTCAATTGTGCCACATGCAAGATAGAGCCCTCTTGTTTTGTTGTTGAAGATGACTAATGAAACAAAAGCAGTTTGTTGCATTTTGTTGTTACCATTGCTAAGCAACCACAGACTCAACTTTATGTTTTGTGATTTTGCTATTTTAAATAACTAACAAAATAAAGATACATTAAGTGAGTGAAGGTTATGAAAATAAAATACATTCTTGCAAGAAATGTTATCAAAACATATTTTAATACCAAAAATGTGTGTGTATGTGTGTGTGTGTGTGCCTCTCTGTCTGTGTGTCTCTGTGTGTGATTGTTGCAGTGCATTGCACCTCAATTGATTTGGTCAGGTTGAAAATGGAAGAATCTGTGAGAACTCTTGGTAAGTACAGAGGATTGTGCAGATCTATAGTAGGCTACTTTTTATACTGAAAAGCATGAAGGCAAATATGTAGGGCAATTCCACAGAAAATTTACTTTTTGTCACATTCATAACGCCAGTGAATGTGAATGATAACATTCATTTTTTTGTGCATTTTTTCTCATGTACATTCTTCAGCCAAAAATAGCAAATGCTCACATTTCATGTAATCATTCACATCATACCATACCATCACATTTTATTGGCGTTAACGATGTTACAAAAAACGTAATTTTCCATGGAATTGCCCTGTAGACCTACTTACATCCCAATTCATGCACAGCTTGAAAGCAAGGCCAGTCAATCTGTAAGTATATGCGGGTTTATTACTGACCACTAGGGGGCACAAGTTAATTGAAAGTGATGAATTGGCTTCCATAACATGTTTCAAAAACTCAAAGGTCAGAGTGCTGAAAATGGCTATACTGACACATCTTTGTTTTGAAGTCAATCAGACAGCGAAGGAAATGGGAAGACGATTGAGCAGCAAAAAAATGGAGGGCAATGAACAACCAGAGGGGAGGGACAAAAAAAGAGCGGACTCTGGGAGTAAGAACAGGAAGAACACAATCAAACAACAATCAAAAGAACACATGACTAAACAAGAGAGGGAGAAAGAAACTGAGGACATGGAGAGGGAACTACAGGACCTTAGAACCCAACTGCAGGAACAGGAGAGGGAGCTGGAGGAGAGAAACAAACAATTGGAGGAGAGAGATAAACAGCTGGAGGAGAGAGATAAACAGCTGGAGGACAGAGATAAACAGCTGGAGGACAGAGATAAACAGCTGGAGGAAATAATCAAACAACTGGAGGAGAGAGATGAAATGCTGGATGTGACATGTGAGTATGAGACCAAATGATCATATTATTCCATAATTTACAGACTTTGCATCAGGTAGGCAACATATTAAAGCATGCTGGGTAGATTCTTTGCCTAACATGTACTCCCTGCTCATGTAAACCCTAATGATCCAGCAGTACTGTTGGCCTTGGTAGATTAGCTGGATAGCTTGCAGTTTGTGCTGGGCAATATATATACTTATACAACAATTGGGGTCTATTTATTTGTGTCTGATTGGCCGATATGAGTTGGAATATCCCTGGACATTTCAACTCAGACTTTGCACAGCTAATAATAAATCTCTCCGCAATACAATGCGAAGATTCTATAACGCTTTGACACAATGTAGCAATAACCGTTAAATTCAAATTAAATTAAAGTTCAATATAGGTTTTGACCTATGTATTATATATTCAGGGTTTTGATATATGTATTCAGACTTTGATTTAAATTCTCAGATTTTGATATATATTCTCAGGTTTTGACTTATATATTCAGGGTTTTGATATATATATTCAGATTTTGATATATGTATTCAGACTTTGATGTGATTTTGATATATATTCTCAGGTTTTGACCTACAGTATATATTCAGGGTTTTGATTTATATATTCAGATTTTGATATATATTCTCAGGTTTTGATATATATATATATATTCAGATTTTGACATATATTCACAGGTTTTGATATATATATATATATATATATATATATATTCAGGTTTTTGATCTAAATATTCCGATTCTGAATATTAATTTCCTAAACGGCATGCCATAATATATACTTTAGTGCAAACTGGGTACCCATTTATAGTGCTTATTGTGTTAAAAACAAATTAGGGACCTGTATCATCTCTAGTTCATTATATCACACGTAGTACAGTTCAGAGTGTTAAATACTCCTCAAAATGTACTACAGAAGCTGGTTGTGACCTTATCCAGTTTATCTTTGTGTTTTGATCCAGGTCTCAGGAGAGCACGGAGCAAAGACCAATTTATAGAATGTAAGTCCAGACTTATAATGATGACTTCTTTTGGGGATTTTTTGTGAATGAAAAACTATTAAAATTAACATTCAGGTTAGTTTGAAAATATACAACAGTATGCCCATTTGCAAGTTTTTTCAATGAACATTCATTGTTTCAGTGATTGTGTTCCATACATGTAACATGTCTGTTAAAATACTTACCACGGTATTACAGTACCCAGTATAATTAATTTGAAATGACAGGGTAGCCTCCACTCCTGCTTTTTGCCCTTTCTCTGTCTTGTTCTCATATCTGGTGAATGGTGGCAGTCAGAGGAAACCACCTACTGCCCCCTGCTGGTGAGTATGTGACATCAAGTCATAAATTATACACCATATTATTAGTTTGCTTGCTGAAAGCAGCACACTATTGTTCTTCTTAAGTTTTCCTTTTATTATTATTCCCGGGACGCTAATTTTTGGCCAGCTCCTGCCCCTAGACCTTCTAATAGCCTTAACCCTTTCCATTCAAACATCACGCTGTGGCGCAGGTATATTGATGATGTTTTTTTTATATGGACAGACACAATTGATGAATTAAAAAAAAAAAATGGTTCATGCTAACTCTATCACAGACTATCTTTCTTTTACTCTGGAGCATGACTCACTCTAGTGACTTTTTAGACCTGACAATTTTGAAAGATGTGAACAATACACTGCAAACGACAATCTATTGTAAACCGCTGAACAGAAATACAAGCAGACAGCAACCAACATACGCATTTAATTCACAATATCCCTACGGGCCAATTTCTCAGTGAGTGAGAAGAAATTGCATGTCCCCCCAAAACTTTATGTCCAAAGCATCTTAACTGGCGCAGCGCTTTTCGCAACTGGGATAAGCGCAAGAAAACATTGAAAGTGCGTTGAGTGTTGACCATTCTTCCCTTCTAAATAGAAAAAAAAAGTAAATCAAATCCAAGAATTTGCTTCTCCACTCGATATCCGCCAACAGTGGGGAGAATTAAACACATCGTCAAAAGACATTGTCATATTCTCTGGAGTGATCCGGCCTTGAAAGATATCAGTGCGGAGCCACCTCGATTCATGTTTTAAACGTGCCCGCAACATTCGAGACCGTTTGGTCCATTCTGACATAAAAATATTGCCCCCTACCACCTGGCTTTCTAATCCACCATTAGGGTTCTATAAATGCAGCAACTGTGCCCAGTGTTCCAATTCTACCAACTCCAAAGATTTCTCGCATCCCCAGACAGAATTCTATTGATTCCTTTATTAATTGCATGTTGCACACATGTTGTTTATTTATTAAAATGCCCATATGGGCTGGTATACATTGGACAGACAAAACATCAATTAAAAATGAGAATTTCAGAACACAAAACAGCAATACGCACTAAAAATACTACATACGACATTATATGCAGGCCAATCATGGATCTCCAGCTTCATTCAAATTTTGGGGGATAGAAAGAATCACCACACCCTCCAGAGACGGAGACATTCTTGAAAAACTCTTATGTAGGGAGGCGTTTTGGATATGTACTCTTAGTAACACACTGGGACCTGATGGCCTCAATGAGGAATTGAACCTTGTTTCTTCCAGATAGTTAATAGTTAATCACAGTAGCGCGGAGGAACAATTGCTTTCTACGGCTTTGTAAATAGGTTTTAAGAGAAAACTCCTAGCTAAAATGTTTTAGTGCGATTTAGGAGTACTACTAGCGGTAAGATAAAATGCTTTGTGAATCCGGCCCCAGGTCCATATAGATTATTTGTCAAATAAACCAGTAAAACCAGCATTAGGGGATGGAATGTATAACATTCACACCCAATTTCTGTCATAGCTTTTTAATCAGCTTTTTTTTTTTATCAGAAATCAGTGAAACAGTATCCTGACAAAAAAATAAGCAGCATTTTAATGCCTCAATCAAATGATAGCAAGGGCAAGGGCGTAGGTTTGGTCTGAGCTTTGGTGGGGACACCCACTAACACTCCCCCCCCCCCCCCCCCCCAAAAAAAAAGAAAAAGCCACAATAGCCACTATAGATATATAAAATGATTAAAATTATGTGCTACTGTCCAACTATCCATGATTAAAGTGTGCTACTGTCCAACTTGATCTAACTATACTGTGTAGCCTACATGATCTGGTTTTAATATGCTATATTTAACATTTAATATTTATGTTCTATTTGGTCTGTTATGAAATCATGCATTGACCCATTTAAGCACAGCTCAGTTTTAAGAAACTTAAATACATGCATGCTTAGCATTTTGTGAAAAGAAATCATTAAGGCTACATTGACAAACACTTAACCGTGAGCTGCCTGTATATTCTCTGATTATAATATTTACAGATATCTAGGCGATGTAAGCAGAGCTAGTGAGCAGTAACCTGACTCTCGCCAGATGAATTTCGTTCCGCCTAGCTCCACTCACATCCATCTGGGATCGCTTCCATTGGGAGTGATTTCGGCACCAGATTTTATGGTAGAGCCAATCAGGACGCAGGGCGGGAGTTTCATAGACGTAGCGTAGAAGCGACTGTGAGACTGTTTTGCCTTCAGCCTTCTGAAACACCTCTCCAATGGAGCGATCCCAGATGGATAAGTGGAGCTAGGCGGAACGAAATTCATCTGGCAAGAGTCAGGTTAAGTGAGCGGAGCTGAGTGGTGTGAATATCCCGCTCCCCGCTCAGGTGGCTGTTCACTCAGCCGCTCCTCCGTTCAAATTCACGTCAGGCCGCTCCGCTCAATTTCGCTCCCCGCTCCACTTCAAAATCCTCCCGCTCCAGTGAAATCGCTCCACACTCGCTCCAATTTAAAAGAGGGAGAAATAATCTACAAGCCGAATTGTCACCTTAGAAAACGTAAATCCCAAAGAACTAAGAGAAACGGCAATGTCACTCATAGAACATGTATCCTAATGCAACACCGACAGTGCAACAACGAACAAGCTTGGCAATGTACACATAAGCCTCAAACTAAAGGGATCAGTGGGATTAATTGCCTAAATAATACAGGTTTAGCATCCAAGTTTTACTTCAGCCTTACTTAAAGCACAGGCCATTCAAATTCTTCACGTTTTTCTTTGCTCTCCGCAGCACACTCATGTTTAAGATGTGTCTTCTTAAATTCCAAAATAAATCTCACTGGAACAGTGTCATGACATAGGCTAGTTGTTCTTGCTCTACATTGTACATAGTACACTTGTAAGCCCTATGACTTTCAGTTTCCTTTCTAAAATATTTAGCGACTTCATCCCCAACCAACTCACTGTAACGTCGGCAAACTTGACTATGTGCTACGGACTCTGGGACAATGCATTCTGGGATACGGGGGAGAACTCTGGGGGTTGTTTGTGTGTGTTAATGCCTTTATTTACTGTTTTAATGTCCGTGTTTTAGTGTAGCGTGTTACCCTTTTAGGTCTTCCTCATGTGTGATCCTTTTTGTGTTGGTGGCTGCGTCCACCCCTGTATTTGTAGTGTGTGTGTGCGTTTGACCTGCCTAGAGTGTGCGCTTTTCGTGGCCTGCGGCCCTGCTACTGTTTCTGAATACTTGGCACTGACCGCGGCCTCTGCACCTATCTGCAGCAACGAATCCGTTACATCACTATGGCAAGTGCCTTCATTTTGAAATGTAACGCTCTTAGTTTCATTATGAAGACGTGAGTTCTGGGTGGATTTGGGCCTCAGACTCGTGGTGTGAGCAGCGCCGGAGCGAAATTGGAGCGGAACAGAGCTCTGAATGAAAAAGCGCTCCGCACTCCAACAAAATTCCATCCGCTCCACTCCTCGCTCGCGCTCCGCTCACTAGCTCTGGATGTAAGCACAGCTCAGTTTTAAGAAATGCCGAAAGACCATGTTGAATTTTGCTACAATTTATTTCAAAACCGGATTACTCTGGAACAGCTAATTATACACGGGAATGCATTACACCTTTGTGTTCGGTAAGGTCTGCTGTTTATTCTGATATATGGTTTGTCATTTGTTGCGTGAAGAGTGTAGGCCTACGATATTCAACCGAAACGAATGGATGTGGAGATGGGCGCAGAGAATAATTATTAAATCTCTTGAAGTTATTTTTCTCGCGAACTGTTTATCACAGCAAATAGTGGCTAGCTAGCACCGTTTAAAAGCTGAGAAAAGGCTCTTTCATTTGACACGTGTGATGAGTAACCTACTTCTCGAGGAGTTCAACAGAGAAGAATGGGTGGATTTGGACGCACTTCATATGCCTTGTAGTGATGTGAAGCTGAAGCGCTGCGCCATGCTGCGCAGGAGACTGCGGCTCACTGGTAGTTATTATAGGTAACTTCAAATCAGCGCGATTTACCCTTATAGGCTACTGCACATTACAAGATCTGTACGACATGATCTGCAGCACTGAAGTGAGAAATGATTTAACTCTTTGTGAAGCGCATGTGAGCACTTTTTTCCCCCATTTCAACCTGAATATTGGTGGGGACAGTCGTAATTTGACATTGGTGTGGACACGTCCTCACGCAAATCTATGCCCCTGAATGATAGGCTAACTAACATTAACATCAAACTACTGTCATATTTCATATTTGTAAACCACAGTGAAACGTTAACTGCTGTCATTGGTCAATTCCTCTTTAGATTATCTGAGGCGCAAGCCGCGCAACATTATTTATTTTTGCAGCCAATCACTGCTTTCATTTTATTTTATTGATTGTATCTTAGCAATGGAAGCTAGATTTTAAAGCAGTTTGCAGGCAGGCCGCAGGTAAAATCCAACAGGCTGCATTCGCCCCGCAGGCCACTAGGTGAATAGCCCTCTCCCAGAGCTTTTGAGATATTGCCACTGTGCCAACACTGAAAGGCACTGTCAGAATCTTTGGATCAAGCCAAGTTCAATGCTGTATATTCCGCTGTCTGCTCACGTTAGTGAACCGCTCCTGAGCAAGCACACTTTGCAGTTCCTTGGAAACTATTCTAGTTCACATCAGCTATTCATCCTACAGTGACTCACTCTGTGCTGTGTATTTACTGCAGTAACTGGATGGCGCTCCGAACCCGTCTCTCTTTGTGCTGGGATCCATGATCAAGATCATATCTGGAAAAGGTGGAGCATGGCTGAACATCTCATCTGTACGTATTTTTTTGTTGAAATTTTTAAACTTACTTAGATTAGTGGTACTGCTGGCATCCTAAACCAGACGCCACCTCATTGGACCTGCAGTCAGTTCTCAACCCTAGGGTGACCACCCGTCCCACGTAGCGTGTGCGCGCACAGCGTTTGAAGCCCAATTCATGCTTCCCGCAAATTGAGACTGTGTCACGCATAATCAATGCTTGCTCAAAAAAAAGTTGGTCGCAGTGTTTGAATGATGTTTGTATTCACTGGAAATCATATGGACCTAGCAGTAGCCTACAAATAGGCTACTAAACAGGCTACTTATCATTACCACACGAAGCGTACATTTCATTGCTGTGGACTAATCTGTTATTAGAGATTTCATTAGCCATATTTGAAAGAGTGTTAACGTTATCGTTACCTTCACTAACGTTAACGTTATCCACTGCTGTAGCCTACGTTAGGCCAAGTGGTGGCTGAAATATTCCCAAAGCACATATATAACAAAATAAAGTCTGTTATTTACAAATACAGTGTTATTTTATTCCATACAACAAAGTAATTGCGGAGGAGGTCAAACCTAAATGTGGCTTTATCATACAACATTGCAGCGAACGTTAAAGACGATTTATACAGACAGTATCTTCACGAAGTTTAGCGTTTGCAGCCATCTTGAATTTAGTCACGATAAGTCGAGCAACGAGTAAGAATGAACAGGTATGATAAGGGATCAGATTCCAAAAATAATTCAGCGGAAATGCATGGATTCCAGTTTCTTCCAGTAGCAGCAACTGGAATCCATGCATTTCCACTGAATTATTTTTGGAATCTGATCCCTTATCATACCTGTTCATTCTTACTCGTTGCTCGACTTATCGTGACTAAATTCAAGATGGCTGCAAACGCTAAACTTCGTGAAGATACTGTCTGTATAAATCATCTTGTAAGTAAACTACCAGTGCTTTTTCTAAGTTCTCAATGTCTCGTTTTAAATGTCAGGGCCCTCGGAAGTCTACCAATGAAGTGTGGGGATACATTGAGCCTCGTAAATGGGTGTAAAACAGTGATTTATTTGCATGGCTAGCCCGATGCCGAAGCACCACTATTGAAAAAGCTGTTGGTAGCATCGGCTAACTAGCGCCAGATTTTGGAGTGCAGGGGACAAGCCGAGATGGGCTATGAGACATACGTTCACACTCGGTATCATGTTTCAATACACTTTAGGTCAATATCACACCGGAATTCTCCTTTAACGTTACCCAGAAAACTGAACAGTTTTTTTCCCCTGCGCATGCCTTTACTAACATGCAAGTTCACCATCCTTCCTCCCCCTTCTCGTTCGTGAACCTCTGGAGTCGTGAGTTAAGACTTTTTTTTTTAACTGTTCCTGTGGTGTTGAGCAACTACGACTCCTGTTAATCCTACAATTTTACATTATAATTTATTTAAAGTGAATAAATTGTAATGAAAAATAAATATAAATTAAATAGCTAAAGTAAATCATTGAATGTTCAAATTATTATGAATCTTTATTTAGAAAAAAATACACATTGGTTGGCCTATTCATGAGCATAGCCTACATCAGCAATCACACATGTTTAGGGGAATAGGGCATTATTAATATAGGCCTACCATGTAAGGTGGTATGTGCTATAAATGGGTAAACCACTAGTGAGTTTGCCTGTGAGGTGGGGGCACCGCCGCGCCAGGCAGTGTCCCACATTGTCCTCCAGAAACATACCCCTTGTCCCCCCTTGGGCATATTAGCAGGTCACCCTACTCATCCCCCACACGCCATCTCAAACACACTGACCTCTTGGTGCTCTCAGCTGTCTAATTATAGGCTAAAAAGGCAAAAAAATATCAGTTTATGTGTGTGTGTGTGTGTGTGTTTGTGGTTTGTTTTCATATGAATTAGGTAATCATAGAACAAATAACTCAAAATAACTAACAATTATCTGAAAATATGACTTAAGATTTGTCTGTGGTTTCAGTTAGACGAGAAAGTCCAGTCCCTCCAGTGTCTCCTGCTGTGTCTGAGCTGAGGCTGGTGCTGCTGGGGGGGAGCACAGCTGGGAAGAGGGCAGCAGGAAACACCATCCTGGGCACAAACACACTCACACACACATCCACAGAGACCCAGCACAGTGAGAGCAGACAGGGGGAGGTGGCTGGGAGACGGGTGACCATGGTGGACACTCCAGACTGGTTCTGCAGTGGACTCTCTGAGAAGGACATGAGGCAAGACGTGGGGCTTTGTGTCCGTCTGTCTGCCCCAGGACCTCACGCCTTCCTCCTGCTGATTCCAGTGGAGCCGTCTGAAGGGGAGGAGAGGAGGATGCTGGAGAAAATGGAGGATATTTTTGGGGAGGGCTGTTGGGGACACACACTGATCCTCTTCACCCATGCTGAGGGGCTGAGAGAGAGGAGTGTGGAGGAGTTGCTCCAGACAGGGAGCCAGGAGCTCCAGCAGCTGGTAGAGAAATGTGGCAACAGGTGTCACCTTCTCAACGTTAAGGACAGGCCTGATGACACTAAGATCACACAGCTGCTAGAGAAGATAGAATAGATGGTGTCAAGAAACAGAGAGCAATTCTATAGCAGTGAGACCTACCAAGAGGCAGAGAGACAACTCAGAGAGTTAAGGATGCAGAGCAAACAAGAGGTGGAGGAGAGGAAACTGAGGGAGGAAAGAAAGAAGAGAGAGGAACTTGACAAACGCATACAGGAGTCTCTGAGGAAGATGGAGGGAGAGATTCAGCAGCATGAAGTAGAAATTAAAACGATTAATCTAAGGGCAACAGAACTGGAGAGAAAAATGATAGAGGAGAGGGATGAGGAGAAGAAAGGAGAGGTGGAGAGGAAATTAAAGCATGAGATTTCCCTGAGAGAGGAGATGGAGAGAAAACTAAATAGTTTGGCAGAAAAGAGGAGAGAGATGGAAGAGAGACACAGAGAGGAAATGGAGGAGATGAGAGAGAGCTATGAGAGAGAGGCCAGGGCTGAAGCAGAGAGAAACCTCATGAAGATCATCCTAACTGCCTGGCAAAGACATAATAGCATCACTCAGCTGAAGATGGAAGCAGAGTTCAACAGACAAAACGAGCAGAAGAATGATGTGATTGTGCTTTGGGAGCTCAGAGAGAGGGTTGCAATGTTGGAGAAACTGTCACATGCAAAAGATGAGCAGAAAGGAATGAATGAGGTTGACATACTTTTGCAAGAGCAAAAGAGAGAGATAGAGAGAATGAAACAGATGTTGGAGGAGAAGGACAGAGAAATGGAGAGAATGACTCTCAAACCTAGAAGAGAGGGAAGTCTGACAGAGAAGGAGCGACTGAAACAGATTACTGTAAAGCTGAACAGAGAGATGGAGAAGCTGAGGCAGGATGTCAGCAATCTGAGCCACACCCAGTCTCTGCTGAGAGAAGAGTGTGAGAGGGACTGAGGATGAGGAGGTGAGTACAGGATGAAGATGTTAATCCTCAGAGTCAGAGCATCAACATGACAATGGACTTACTGAGAAGAAATCAAGCCACAAGTCATAAATTCATATCACCTGGTGATATACTGCATGTCTATAAAAAATGAGATATGAGTGAATTTGGAAGCACTTTGTTCTCTTGCCATTTTTGACTGTTGACTGTTGGTTGTCAATTGCTAAAGTTCACTGCTCTGCAACCCGGAGGTCAACAACGATCAGTCAATAGTGCGCCAGATCTCACAGATCAACGATCAGTCAATAGTGCGCCAGATCTCACAGATCAATGATCAGTCAATAGTGTGCCAGATCTGTGAGAAGTCGCAGCCCGTTACTGTGCCACATCACTTTTCCCACTGCTTTTGCCATCTGCCTGATACGCTTACTGCTGGACCGTAGAGAGCCAGTTGAATGAAAATTGTGTCATCTTTAACTTTTCTTTTTCTTCATTTATGATTATCGTTTTTTATACCTCACAGTATGACTTATGCTGACACTGTAATGTTCAAGTTATAATTGCACCTTTTTGTATTACACCCTGAAGTAAACTAACAAAACAACATTCTTATCTTCAAGCTGCTTATATTCTCTTCATTTCGTGATCTTCAACATTTCCAAACAGGAGGGCAGCATCCCACACCTCTTTAGTGCTCATTATTAGGTTCCTGGGGGAAATCAAAGATTATTTTGTCCCTTCACAAAGTCGAGTATGTTTATTTTGTATTGTGATTAAAGCATCATACAAATGGAATATTTCCAGGCCAGTTCTATATCATTTATTAGTGACTGAACAAATTGAAGCTTTAATTTTGGAAGCTTAGCTTGTTTAACTACTTCACTACAACCCCCACATACAACGTGCAGATCAGATATAATCCACACTCAGTAATGCAGAATACTTAAGGGACATTTCAATCAAATTCATTGAGTTCAGTCATCATTGAGGCAAAAAACAAAACAAAACAAAAACGTGTTAAAACACACATTGTGTAATATATTAGTATTAGCACTGAGGAAATTTGCACTATTTCATACTGTACAAGCATGTGCTATTTAATTTCAAAACATTTTCACATTTTCAGTGGGATTCATGGCCTGGAAATGGCCGTCTTTAAAGACCTGTACTCCTGTGTGTTTCGACTCCTATATGCCCCACTGTTTACCCAGGAGTTAAGTCTGTCCTTTACAGTGCCGTCAATGAGGCCTTTGTCATAGTATTTATCTATCATCAGCCTGTAGCCCACTTGATAGTAGTCTGCGCTGTGAACCCTGGGCTGGGTGTTGTGAGGGGTTTGCCGCTGTATTCCTGAAGAGACAAAATAAGTAAATTAGAGTTGACCTTTCACATTTCATTTGTGATGAGCCAATATCATGATACACACAGCATCTTGGTCCACTTCGGTTTAGAATGACATAATCTCAAAATGGAGTTATGTAAAGGATGCCTAACATTATTTAATTTTTTTATTATTATTATTTGAAAAAAAAAAAAAAAAAAACACTTATTCATAGCAACATAATGTGTTTTGGCCATTGAAGTTAGGACGCAAAGTAGCCAGATTCTAGATGTCTCTCATGTGACACGTGGCATTGAATTACTATTAACATGATACAAGTAAACGGAGAGTGCCATTGTGTAATGGTGTGTGGAACACAAATCGAACCCTGTACATGAAAAATTCTGTACATGAGTCACCTTAACCTTCACAGTTATTTTGTCATTACATTTTGAATCAGATACGTATATTATAACAGAGAGCAAATATATCTACATTACCTGCATCCTGTCTGAGCCACTGTGAAGTCTCTGGATGGGCCGTTATGAATGACATCTTCAGGGTTGTTTCCACGTCTCCTTTACTGAGGGCCTGGGACATCTCATTCCTGCACACACATATACACTCATTTACATACAATCCCTGGTGAGAAGGGAGTAAGACAATCACATACTTATCCACACACAACATGCTGTTGGACATGCCTTTAGATTCACATTAAAACATACAGTTAACATGGCATTGTTCCCTTCAAAATGTTTTTGTATTAAAGGAGAAATCCTTTTGAAATCTGACTGTTTTCATTTTTCTTTTTTTCCGTACCGACAGTACTCAGTGACCTCGAGAAACAGAGATCTATTGAAAAATGTCTCCATTAATTAATTAATTAATTAATTAATTCATTAGTTGTATTATTTTTTGCAGAGATCCTGCATTG